>NC_091157.1:1129925-1205829 GCF_040958095.1 Procambarus clarkii
GGAGGGTGGCAGTAGTGTAGGGTGGCAGTATTGGAGGGTGGCAGTAGTGAAGGGTGGTGGTAGCGGAGGGTGGCAGTAGTGTAGGGTGGCAGTATTGGAGGGTGGTGGTAGTGGAGGGTGGCAGTAGTGGAGGGTGGCTGTAGTGGAGGGTGGCAGTAGTGGAGGGTGGCAGTAGTGGAGGGTGGTGGTAGCGGAGGATGGCAGTAGTGGAGGGTGGCAGTAGTGGAGGGTGGTGGTAGTGAAGGGTGGCAGTAGTGGAGGGTGGCAGTAGTAAAGGGTGGTGGTAGTGTAGGGTGGCAGTAGTGTAGGGTGGCAGTAGTGGAGGGTGGCAGTAGTGGAGTGTGGCAGTTGTGAAGGGTGCAGGTAGTGGAGGGTGGCAGTAGTGAAGGGTGGTGGTAGTGGAGGGTGGTAGTAGTGGAGGGTGGCAGTATTGAAGGGTGGTGGTAGTGGAGGGTGGCAGTAGTGTAGGGTGGCAGTAGTGAAGGATGGTGGTAGTGGAGGGTGGCAGTAGTGGAGGGTGGCAGTAGTAAAGGGTGGTGGTAGTGTAGGGTGGCAGTAGTGGAGGGTGGCAGTAGTGTAGGGTGGCAGTAGTGGAGGGTGGCAGTAGTGTAGGGTGGCAGTAGTGAAGGTTGGCAGTAGTGAAGGATGGCAGTAGTGGAGGGTGGTGGTAGTGTAGGGTGGTGGTAGTGAAGGTTGGCAGTAGTGAAGGATGGCAGTAGTGGAGGGTGGCAGTAGTGGAGGGTGGCAGTAGTAAAGGGTGGTGGTAGTGTAGGGTGGCAGTAGTGGAGGGTGGCAGTAGTGTAGGGTGGCAGTAGTGGAGGGTGGCAGTAGTAAAGGGTGGTGGTAGTGTAGGGTGGCAGTAGTGGAGGGTGGCAGTAGTGTAGGGTGGCAGTAGTGGAGGGTGGCAGTAGTGTAGGGTGGCAGTAGTGGAGGGTGGCAGTAGTGTAGGGTGGCAGTAGTGGAGGGTGGCAGTAGTGGAGGGTGGCAGTAGTGGAGGGTGGCAGTAGTGCAGGGTGGCAGTAGTGGAGGGTGGCAGTAGTGGAGGGTGGCAGTAGTGGAGGGTGGCAGTAGTGAAGGATGGCAGTAGTGGTGGGTGGCAGTAGTGGAGGGTGGCAGTAGTGGAGGGTGGCAGTAGTGGAGGGTGGTGGTAGTGAAGGGTGGCAGTAGTGGAGGGTGGCAGTAGTGTAGGGTGGCGGTATTAGAGGGTGGCTGTAGTGGAGGGTGGCAGTAGTGTAGAGTGGCAGTAGTGGAGGGTGGCAGTAGTGGAGGGTGGCAGTAGTGGAGGGTGGCAGTAGTGGAGGGTGGCAGTAGTGGAGGGTGGTGGTAGTGGAGGGTGGCAGTAGTAGAGGGTGGCAGTAGTGGAGGGTGGCAGTAGTGGAGGGTGGCAGTAGTGGAGGGTGGTGGTAGTGGAGGGTGGCAGTAGTGGAGGGTGGCAGTAGTGGAGGGTTGCAGTAGTGGAGGGTGGCAGTAGTGGAGGGTGGCAGTAGTGGAGGGTGGCAGTAGTGAAGGATGGCAGTAGTGGAGGGTGGCAGTAGTGGAGGGTTGCAGTAGTGGAGGGTGGCAGTAGTGTAGGGTGGCAGTAGAGAAGGGTGGCAGTAGTAAAGGGTGGCAGTAGTGGAGGGTGGCAGTAGTGGAGGGTTGCAGTAGTGGAGGGTGGCAGTAGTGTAGGGTGGCAGTAGAGAAGGGTGGCAGTAGTGGAGGGTGGCAGTAGTGGAGGGTGGCAGTAGTGTAGGGTGGCAGTAGTGAAGGGAGGCAGTAGTGGAGGGTGGCAGTAGTGGAGGGTGGAAGTAGTGGAGGGTGGTGGTAGTGGAGGGTGGCAGTTATGGAGGGTGGCAGTAGTGTAGGGTGGCAGTAGTGGAGGGTGGCAGTAGTGGAGGGTGGCAGTAGAGAAGGGTGGCAGTAGTAAAGGGTGGCAGTAGTGGAGGGTGGCAGTACTGGAGGGTTGCAGTAGTGAAGGGTTGCAGTAGTGGAGGGTGGCAGTAATGTAGAGTGGCAGTAGTGGAGGGTGGCAGTAGTGGAGGGTGGCAGTAGTGGAGGGTGGCAGTAGTGGAGGGTGGAAGTAGTGGAGGGTGGTGGTAGTGGAGGGTGGCAGTAGTGGAATGTGGCAGTAGTGGAGGGTGGCAGTAGTGGAGGGTGGCAGTAGTGAAGGGTGGCAGTAGTGAAGGGTGGCAGTAGTGTAGGGTGGCAGTAGTGGAGGATTGCAGTAGTGGAGGGTGGCAGTAGTGTAGGGTGGCCGTAGTGAAGGGTGGCAGTAGTAAAGGGTGGCAGTAGTGAAGGGAGGCAGTAGTGAAGGGTGGCAGTAGTGGAGGGTGGCAGTAGTGTAGTGTGGCAGTAGTGGAGGGTGGCGGTAGTGAAGGGTGGCGGTAGTGAAGGGTGGCAGTAGTGAAGGGTGGTGGTAGTGGAGGGTGGCAGTAGTGTAGGGTGGCAGTAGTGTAGAGTGGCAGTAGTGAAGGGTGGCAGTAGTGTAGGGTGGCAGTAGTGGAGGGTGGCGGTATTGTAGGGTACCAGTAGTGTAGGGTGGCGGTAGTGTAGGGTGGCAGAAGTGTAGGGTGGCAGTAGTGAAGGGTGGCAGTAGTGAAGGGTGGCAGTAGCGGAGGGTGGCAGTAGTGTAGGGTGGCAGTAGTTGAGGGTGGCAGTAGTGAAGGGTGGCGGTAGTGAAGGGTGGCGGTAGTATAGGGTGGCAGTAGTGAAGAGTGGCAGTAGTGGAGGGTGGCAGTATTGAAGGGAGGCAGTAGTGAAGGGTGGCGGTATTGTAGGGTGGCAGTAGTGTAGGGTGGCAGTAGTGTAGGGTGGCAGTAGTGGAGAGTGGCAGTAGTGAGGGGTGGCAGTAGGGTAGGGTGGCAGTAGTGAAGGGTGGCGGTAGAGAAGGGTGGCAGTAGTGTAGGGTGGCGGTATTAGAGGGTGGCTGTAGTAGAGGGTGGCAGTTGTGGAGGGTGGCAGTAGTGGAGGGTGGCAGTAGTGGAGGGTGGCAGTAGTGTAGGGTGGCATTAGTGTAGAGTGGCAGTAGTGGAGGGTGGCAGTTGTGGAGGGTGGCAGTAGTGGAGGGTGGCAGTAGTGGAGGGTGGCAGTAGTGGAGGGTGGTGGTAGTGGAGGGTGGCAGTAGTGGAGGGTGGCAGTAGTGGAGGGTGGCAGTAGTGGAGGGTGGCAGTAGTGGAGGGTGGTGGTAGCGGAGGATGGCAGTAGTGGAGGGTTGCAGTAGTGGAGGGTGGTGGTAGTGAAGGGTGGTGGTAGTGTAGGGTGGCAGTAGTGAAGTGTGGCAGTAGTGGAGGTGGTAGTAGTGGAGGGTGGCAGTAGTAAAGGGGGGTGGTAGTGTAGGGTGGCAGTAGTGTAGGGTGGCAGTAGTGGAGGGTGGCAGTAGAGGAGAGTGGCAGTAGTGAAGGGTGGAGGTAGTGGAGGGTGGCAGTAGTGAAGGGTGGTGGTAGTGGAGGGTGGCAGTAGTGGAGGGTGGCAGTAGTGAAGGGTGGTGGTAGTGGAGGGTGGCAGTAGTGGAGGGTGGCAGTAGTGAAGGGTGGTGGTAGTGGAGGGTGGCAGTAGTGTAGGGTGGCAGTAGTGGAGGGTGGCAGTAGTGTAGGGTGGCAGTAGTGTAGGGTGGCAGTAGTGTAGGGTGGCAGTAGTGGAGGGTGACAGTAGTGAAGGGTGGTGGTAGTGTAGGGTGGCAGTAGTAGAGGGGGGCAGTAGTGTAGGGTGGCAGTAGTGGAGGGTGGCGGTAGTGGAGGGTGGCAGTAGTGGAGGGTGGCAGTAGTGGAGGGCGGCAGTAGTGTAGGGTGGCAGAAGTGAAGGGTGGCAGTTGTGAAGGGAGGCAGCAGTGGAGGGTGGCAGTAGTGAAGGGTGGTGGTAGTGGAGGGTGGCAGTAGTGCAGGGTGGAGGTAGTGTAGGGTGGAGGTAGTGGAGGGTGGCAGTAGTGAAGGGTGGTGGTAGTGGAGGGTGGCAGTAGTGGAGGGTGGCAGTAGTGAAGGGTGGCAGTAGTGGAGGGTGGCGGCAGTAAAAGGTGGCAATAGTGTAGGGTGGCAGTAGTGTAGGGTGGAGGTAGTGGAGGGTGGCAGTAGTGTAGGGTTGCAGTAGTCTAGGGTGGAGGTAGTGGAAGGTGGTAGTAGTGTTGGGTGGCGGTAGTGTAGGGTGTGGTAGTGTAGGGTGGCATTAGTGTAGGGTGGCAGTATTGTATGGTGGAGGAAGTGTAGGGTGGCAGTAGTGTAGGGTGGTGGTATTTTACGGTTGCTGAAGTGAAGGGTGGCAGTAGTGTAGGGTGGCGGTAGTGAAGGGTGGCGGCAGTGAAGGGTGGCGGCAGTGAAGGGTGGCGGTAGTGAAGGGTGGCGGTAGTGAAGGGTGGCGGCAGTGAAGGGTGGCGGTAGTGAAGGGTGGCGGCAGTGAAGGGTGGCAGTAGTGAAGGGTGGCGGTAGTGAAGGGTGGTGGCAGTGAAGGGTGGCGGTAGTGAAGGGTGGCGGTAGTGAAGGGTGGCGGCAGTGAAGGGTGGCAGTAGTGGAGGGTGGTGGTAGTGTAGGGTGGTGGTAGTGGAGGGTGGTGGTAGTGAAGGGTGGTGGTGGTGGTGGTGTAGAGTGGCAGTAGTGGAGGGTGGTGGCAGTGTAGGGTGGCATTAGTGGAGGGTGGCGGTAGTGGAGGGTGGCAGTAGTGGAGGGTGGCGGTAGTGAAGGGTGGCGGTATTGTAGGGTGGCAGAAGTGAAGGGTGGCGGCAGTGAAGGGTGGTGGTAGTGTAGAGTGGCAGTAGTGGAGGGTGGCGGTAGTGAAGTTTGGCAGTAGTGGAGGGTGGCAGTAGTGGAGGGTGGCAGTAGTGAAGGGTGGTGGTAGTGAATTGTGGCGGTACTGTAGGGTGGCGGTAGTGTAGAGTGGCAGTAGTGTAGGGTGACAGTAGTTGAGGGTGGCGGTAGTGGAGAGTGGCAGTAGTGAAGGGTGGCAGCAGTGGAGGGTGGCAGTAGTGAAGGGTGGTGGTAGTGAAAGGTGGCGGTACTGTAGGGTGGCGGTAGTGTAGAGTGGCAGTAGTGTAGGGTGACAGTAGTTGAGGGTGGCGGTAGTGGAGGGTGGCAGTAGTGAAGGGTGGCAGTAATGGAGGGTGGCAGTAGTGAAGGGTGGCAGTAGTGAAGGGTGGCAGTAGTGGAGGGTGGTAGTAGTGGAGGGTGGCAGTAGTAAAGGGTGGTGGTAGTGTAGGGTGGCAGTAGTGTAGGGTGGCAGTAGTGGAGGGTGGCAGTAGAGGAGGGTGGCAGTAGTGAAGGGTGGAGGTAGTGGAGGGTGGCAGTAGTGAAGGGTGGTGGTAGTGGAGGGTGGCAGTAGTGGAGGGTGGCAGTAGTGAAGGGTGGTGGTAGTGGAGGGTGGTATTAGTGTAGGGTGGCAGTAGTGAAGGGTGGCAGTAGTGAAGGATGGTGGTAGTGGAGGGTGGCAGTAGTGGAGGGTGGCAGTAGTGAAGGGTGGTGGTAGTGGAGGGTGGCAGTAGTTTAGGGTGGCAGTAGTGAAGGGTGGCAGTAGTGGAGGGTGGCAGTAGTGTAGGGTGGCAGTAGTGGAGGGTGGCAGTAGTATAGGGTGGCAGTAGTGTAGGGTGGCAGTAGTGTAGGGTGGCAGTAGTGGAGGGGGGCAGTAGTGTAGGGTGGCAGAAGTGAAGGGTGGCAGTTGTGAAGGGTGGCAGCAGTGGAGGGTGGCAGTAGTGGAGGGTAGTGGTAGTGGAGGGTAGCAGTAGTGGAGGGGGGCAGTAGTGTAGGGTGGCAGAAGTGAAGGGTGGCAGTTGTGAAGGGTGGCAGCAGTGGAGGGTGGCAGTAGAGGAGGGTGGTGGTAGTTGAGGGTGGCAGTAGTGTAAGGTGGAGGTAGTGTAGGGTGGAGGTAGTGGAGGGTGGCAGTAGTGAAGGGTGGTGGTAGTGGAGGGTGGCAGTAATGGAGGGTGGCAGTAGTGAAGGGTGGTGGTAGTGGAGGGTGGCAATAGTGTAGGGTGGCAGTAGTGAAGGGTGGCAGTAGTGGAGGGTGGGTAGTGAAGGGTGGCAGTAGTGTAGGGTGGCAGTAGTGGAGGATGGCAGTAGTGTAGGGTGGCAGTATTGGTAGGTGGCAGTAGTGGAGCGTGGCAGTAGTGGAGGGTGGCCGTAGTGGAGGGTTGCAGTAGTGTAGGGTGCCAGTAGTGCAGGGTGGCAGTAGTGGAGGGTGGCAGTAGTGTAGGGTGGTGGTAGTGGAGGGTGGCAGTAGTGTAGGGTGGTGGTAGTGGAGGGTGGCAGAAGTGTAGGGTGGCAGTAGTGTAGGGTGGCAGTAGTGGAGGGTGGCAGTAGTGAAGGGTTGTTGGATATTTCCAACACCGAATACAACACTCATTACTTATTACTAACTATACTAATTATTGTAGTAAGTAAAATTAACAACACCTAGAATTCTCATGTACTAATAATTCCATCTGTACAGTAGGCTAGAATTCTCCCGCCACCTGATGCCAGTATTGTGTCAGATTTCCTTACAGTAAACACATTATATCCAATGTATGTGAGAATTAAATTCGATTCTCTATAACCAAGGCATTCTGTATGATAACTAATTGCAGATGAATTGACTTCCAACTAAAAGCCGAATAGAGCGTTGGAGTCATCGCGTTTATCTCGTAATAAAGCTAACGTCACCAGTGAATGCCATGGGGAGACATTAATTCCTCTCTCTTATATATTTACTATTCTTAAATTGGTAAATAACAATATTTTCCTCCTCTAAATAATAAACCCATCCAGTCTTCAACGTTTCAAGCATAAATGCGAGAAATATTAATGTTCGTGACAATAATTTGTTTTATGAACGCGGACGCGGCGTGGGTAGAGGAAGGCCAACCCAGTACACGTGGAGAGCCGCTCAGAGGCAGACCTGCGCATACCGTACTCACAAGGAGACGCCATTGCCTAGTGACTAGGGCAGACGTTATCCATCCTCAGATGAAAGTCGCCACTGTGAGGCGTGAATAACCTTGCAGATAATATCTTCAGCTAGTGCTGATGTCAAATAAGGAACCTTTTAACCTGGTTCTTGAAGACACGTGACCGGCCAGCGAAGCGCATCACTATCCAGGATAGGTCTAACCAGAGCCTGGGACGCGAAGCACGGCAATCTTAATACTTATACAGTGCCCACAGCTAAGTATATTCCTTTATGTGATGCATCGGGTAAAGAGTTTATTGGTAGCAGGGTGATTGTCCGTTATGACGCACGATAACATCTAATAACAGGTGATTAAAATTTGTCACCTGTAACTCTCAATTTCTTGAATATAGATTTAGTAGTTAAATTAGTTGCTACTGTAAATATTTGTCTTGCAGCACGAGAGAGGAACTCTCCATGCCGCCTTCTCCCATGTTAATCCGTCCCATTCGTCAGCCGACCGAGTCCAGAGAATAAGAGGAACCTCCATGGCTTGTCTAAAGGAATCGTCATTAAGCTAAGAGTTTATTTTCTTTCATTATTCTATTGCAATTTCTTATGAGCAGAATCCCTCAGGATTAATATGTGGTTTACTGTAACTCTCATTACGATACTCATAATCTATGTTCCCATTTATGGTAATGATATCAGTTTCAATATATTTTTTATAGGATTAGATTATTATTAATTGAATTAGTGAACGAACCACACTAATTCCTGGACGTACTTACCTCCAGTAATAACCCCCCAATGTAGGTGCTTGAGGGTTTGATTCATTTAATTATACAGCCCATTAATTATTTCTATGATCATATTTTCTAGTATTTTATCCATAGTTACTGGTTCATCTAGGAATTATCTAATAATCAGAAATTCTCAGTTTCCCTCTTTTCTATAAAAGCGGGTGGTCCTTCGTAATTTAATTTACTACATTAATATTTAAATAATCAGATTCAAGCCCCAAATATCCCACATTATGGTCCTTCAAACCGGATAGGCATTAAATTTATAATTAAAATATTAATCATTAATAACTAATCCTTGTGTGACAGAAACTAGACTAACTATTTAACTAATTGTGTCAACTAACAGTGTAACACACCAGTTAGCCTAGATCACACTAACAGCTACCTTATACATAGCTTTAGTGGGTCATAGCCAATTACCCACAACACTTAGACCTACACTACATACTGAAGTAGAATCTTTAGGTCACCAAGAGCAACAGCTCATAACCTTATATTAATCACTAACACCAATTAAGTGTTAACCATTTAGGCTATACCAATGTTTCAATATATGGCTGTCAGCAGACTGTCCATTATAGCCTGAATCCATGTTAAAATTACTGATTCACTCAAGTCAGTGGATCATTAACATTTAGGGATCCAGTATACTAATATAAATTACTGATCTCATACTAGTTAATCATTACTAACCCTGATAACATTTTATTCCACAATTAGGAGTACATTTAGGAGTTAGATAATATTTACGGCAGTAGAATACTTGCCAAACACAATTAATTCCTTTGTGTTCATTTAATTTCTTATACACATAATTACACAAGTGTATATTATATAAAATACAAAAACCCAAAAACACAGCACAATTATTTGCACATTACTGCACCATAATATAATCTTTGCCAACCTTCATTAGGTAGCAATTTAGGCTGTGATTGTGTTGAATTTGGCACAAGCACAGACTAAATATAGTTGTAGTTTCTTAAGTAGAAATTCACACGACTAGGCTTGAGCTAGTTAGTGACACATATATTATTCTTTTGTGCTGACCCTATCAAGGATGGGATTAACCATTTATTGCATATTTCTATGTATGTCTTTGAGTGTTACTGTAAGTCCACTACCCATCCGAGGCTGATTTAGAAGAGCTAAGCTGAGGAACACCTGTAGTGAGACCAAGGTACCACTCAAATCTTAGTTGCTTATTATTAGGTAGGTAGCTAACCTCTAAATGAGGTAAATTACAACCAGCCTCAAGAAATACCAGGCTGTCAATACTTATACCTGCTCTACATCAAGGAGCAGACTATAGCTATACCACTAGCTACATAAGCCCTATCAGGCTTTCAATACTTATACCTGCTCTACATCAAGGAGCAGACACCATAGCTATACCACTAGCTACATAAGCCCTATCAGGCTGTCAATAATTATACCTGCTCTGCATCAAGGAGCAGATTATAGCTATACCACTAGCTACATAAGCCCTATCAGGCTCAATTTACCGCAAGAATGAATCCTTTAGAAAGGAATGCAAGATTCTTGAGAACTCTTCAAATTCGCCTAGGAGAACTGCTTATCAGATGTCATCACTGTGTAGAAACTGACCCAAGTGACGTCTACCGACTAACAACTTCCATAAGGTACGCCATCCAAAAATATGATCATGTAAAGACTGTAATCGAGTTCCACAGGAATTTACTCCAAGTCGGTCATACTGTCTCAGACCACTTACGTCTAACAGAATCTGATCTCGATAACTATGAACATTCCGTTCAAACCAGGTTAGACCGATATAAGGAGGTGCTTGCGAGACAAGATATTCCCGAGTGGGTAGATCAGATCATTAATAGACCTGTATCCAGGTTAACACTCAGTTCAGATGAAATACCTGAACTAACTCAAGACGAGGAGAATCCTCTAATCAATGCTGATCACGATGCAGGATCAACAACTGAAGATCAACCGTCATTTTCTAACCTCTCATCTAATACTGCTTCATGTGATGATTTGTTTACAGTCTGATCAAATTTCAGACCACTATTCTCAATGTTCCCTGGATTCTATAAGTTCAATACATAAGGCTACTGAATTAACTAGCTTATCACCAGAACCCAGAGAAACAAGTGAAGCTGCAGATGAAACAAGTGAAGCTGCAATAATCAGTGAATCTGAACCAGAAAATGATAAAGCTAATGCTGCAGCAGCAGTCGAAGCTGTAATCAAAGCTGAGGCTAAGCAAGAAGCTTTAAGCAACACAAGTAATGGTCACAATTGCTCACAACAACCTTCTAAAGTAAGTGCTAACAATGAGAAGACTATTATAAACCTTGTGCACCAATTATTAAATTTATCTTCACCAGAGCAATCAGTTAACTCTTTACAAGCCTTTAGTTTCCAGCTTGAGTCACTGATAAATTCTTTCAGTAAAGAGGTGGATCACCCAACTACTGAGTGGATGACTAAAATTATCATCCAAAGAAAATTGTCTGGTGACACACTTAATAAACTATATGTATGCCAGAATGGTAATACCCTGTCAATGCAGGATATATTTACAGGTTTGCGTAATATGAGCAATCATACAGCAGACCAAGCAATTAATGCTAAATCTGAATGCACCAAAACTGTACCTACATCAGTTTCCTTACCTGAAACTCCTAAAGTGACACTGTCACTAGGTAACAAAGGTGCTAATAATCAATGTAACAACAATCAGTCAAATACTGATTCATCAGTGAGGCCTAAGAGTTCCACAGGTGCTCCTAAGAGGCCTAATAGTCCAAAGAGCACTCCCAAGAGCCTATTAATGGTTCCCCAGAGTACACCAAGTACTCACAAGAGAATAAATAACAAGCAAATGCAAACAGCAAAACCACCACAACCTGCAAATACTGTTTTACCTAAATCGGTAACACCTAAACGATCTGTAGGATGGGGAATGTGCTTGTTTTGCAATCAAAAACATTCTCTGTACAAATGTACTAATTATCCTAATAGAGACACAAGAGTCAGACGACTCAAACAGTTACATAAATGTACTAGGTGTCTCAAACCACATAATGTTAACAGCTCTGACACCCCACTAAACACCTGCAATAGGTGTGGAAGGGGTAAGCATCATGCTGCACTGTGCAAATTAGTTAGGACTAATTATGTCAATCCTAGAATAGGACGTAGAGAATCTACACCAGTACAGTGCTGCAAGGTGCGAGATGTGTACAGCGTAACTTCACAAGCATCTCAAGTGGATGCTGCTTTGCCTACTGCCCAACTTCAAGTGAAGAACAGAGGAGCCAAGATCACCATACGTGGACTATTTGATCAAGGTTCCCAGAGAACTTTCATTACTCAAAGGGCAGCAGAGGCACTTAATTTACAACCAATAGGACAGGTAAAATTAAACTTGTCAGGGTCCATGATAAATCGAGGAACCCATGAATACTCAGTAGTTCAACCGCTTGTACGACTAGGTAGTCATGCCAAGGCTGTCCAAGCCATTGTTGTAGATCAAATACCTTTAGACTTAAATATTAAGGGTCTGGGGTACACAGCCCACTTCCTGCAGGAACGTGAAATTAATTTGGCTGACAACAAGTTAACGTCTGACCGCCTTAACAATGTAGATGTACTAGTAGGAGCCGACTACTATTACCAGTTCATAACTGGACATGTTAAACGATTGGGAATGAATATGCTCCAATCTGCAGGTGGCTACTTACTTACTGGTAAAGTTCTGAATGTGAACAAGCCTAAACCTGCTAACAATAATAAATTAGTCAGCAGTAAATCAATTCTCCAGCAACAAGCTAAAAGGAGAAACACAGCTGAGTAATAAACTCAGATTGAATGTAGTGCAATTGATACTCGCTGAGATGTTTCATAGCTCTCAGTGAAAACCAATGGTCCGTACTCAAACAAGTACAAGTCACTGCGACCAAACCATTGAATTCACTGCAGACCTAGAATTATTCTCGACAAGTAGTAATTGACCACACTCAGTCTTCCTAGTTAAATTGTAATGTTAGGCTAGAGAATCTAGTACTCCCTAGGTAATTAATAATGTTAGGCTAGAGAATCTAGCACTCAATGCCACTGGCATTTCCTGAATTTAATTACAAATTCACTAGGACCACTGGTCCACTATACTTGCGCTTAAAGGTTTGCCAAGAAAACCTTCTTAATACCATGTTTTCTGCACTAAGAGTTAGTGATAAATACTTGCATTAATTGTTTGAGTTGTTTTTCTTTCGTTTCTGTTTATTTAGTGTAGGAGCGCAGCACGAACAAACTTGCAAACTTACTCATACGTAAGCGAATTTCCAGAGAACTAAGATGTTTAATGCATTATCGTTAAACATCAGCATTGTTAATTAACATGCTCCATGAGCTTAATATAGCTCACCCTGTCAACACTGTTGACGAGTTCAATGTAACTCACCCTGTTAGCACTGCTAACGAGCTCACTGCAGCTCACCCTGTCAACACTGTTGACGAGTTCACTGCAACTCACCCTGTTAGCACTGCTGACGAGCTCACTGTAGCTCACCCTGTCAACACTGTTGACGAGTTCACTGTAACTCACCCTGTTAGCACTGCTAACGAGCTCACTGTAGCTCACCCTGTCAACGAGTTCACTGCAACTCACCCTGTTAGCACTGCTAACGAGCTCACTGCAGCTCACCCTGTCAACACTGTTCACGAGTTCACTGTAGCTCACCCTGTCAACACTGTTGACGAGTTCACTGCAACTCACCCTGTTAGTACTGCTAACGAGCTCAATACAGCTCACCATGTTCACGAGTTTAATATAGCTCGATCTGTTAATGAGCTCAATACTGCTCACAATGTTAATTCGAGTACATTTTTGCTCACAATTAGCTTAGTCTCTTACTTAGGTAGGTTAGAAATTCAAACCATTTATTTAGGTAAGTTTAGGGACTTTAGTTAGTGTCAACTGAGTACTAGCCTAATCTGTACTCACCATTAATTGCAGTTGACTATACTTATAGAGACTGATTTAATAAACTCAAATTCATGTAAAGGTGATTTCGTACTAACCAGTTTACAGTGTCAAGCCTATGAGCTGCCATTTAATTAGCTCATAAGTCAGAATGACTAGGCTACTAATCTCACTGTCGACTCAGAATTTTCCTTGATTTTAATGAATAAACTTTTCAGTTCTCTACTTTTCTATTATTTTAGCTAGTTCGCAAATTAGTTGTACCATCAGTCAGAATGACTATTGCACGGCAGTGCACATTAAATTCAATTCCCTCATTTGAATTTGGGGGGATCATGATGCTGCGTGATGTTATTGTCTAGTAACTCAATAGTTACAAGTCACAGCGACCCTAGACAGTGACCTTACTGTAGTGTCATAGTTTCCTTGATCTTAAATGACTAATAATACTTTACTGTATAATTATACCATAGTGTTATCAGTTCTTAGGGACTTATTCTGAGTTTACCTACGATTCAGCAACTACGTAATACACCATTACATGTCACTGCGACCCTAGTTGTTGAGTTTATTGTGAGCTTTAGAGAGTTCCTGATTACCGATAACTTAATCATTTAATGTTTCAATATTTAATCCATGTTTCCACTAAGGGAAACTACAAGCCTATTATAGTTCTCAACTAAGAGCAATTCTATAAATATTGTGTAGGCTATAAGCAACATGTTTCATATGACATGTAAATAGCAAGACTCAAGTTCTTGTAAGTCCTTGATAAATCCGGGACGTTCGTTATGTGTGTACTAACATACTAACATATTAACATACTAATGTATTAATCTTAATATCACTTCGGGATAGGTCAATACAACACAGTACACTACGACCCTAGAATCCTCCCCCCGGAGTTATGTTGGATATTTCCAACACCGAATACAACACTGTTGTATTCTCATTACTTATTACTAACTATACTAATTATTGTAGTAAGTAAAATTAACAACACGTAGAATTCTCATGTACTAATAATTCCATCTGTACAGTAGGCTAGAATTCTCACGCCACCTGACGCCAGTATTGTGTCAGATTTCCTTACAGTAAACACATTATATCCAATGTATGTGAGAATTAAATTCGATTCTCTATAACTAAGGCATTCTGTATGATAACTATTTGCAGATGAATTGACTTCCAACTAAAAGCGGAATAGAGCGTTGGAGTCATCGCGTTTATCTCGTAATAAAGCTAACGTCACCAGTGAATGCCATGGGGAGACATTAATTCCTCTCCCTTATATATTTACTATTCTTAAATTGGTAAATAACAATATTTTCCTCCTCTAAATAATAAACCCGTCCAATCTTCAACGTTTCAAGCGTAAATGCGAGAAATATTAATGTTCGTAACAATAATTTGTTTTATGAACGCGGACGCGGCGTGGGTAGAGGAAGGCCAACCCAGTACACGTGGAGAGCCGCTCAGAGGCAGACCTGCGCATACCGTACTCACAAGGAGACGCCATTGCCTAGTCACTAGGGCAGACGTTATCCATCCTCAGATGAAAGTCGCCACTGTGAGGCGTGAATAACCTTGCAGATAATATCTTCAGCTAGTGCTGGTGTCAAATAAGGAACCTTTTAACCTTGTTCTTGAAGACACGTGACCGGCCAGCGAAGAACGTCACTATCCAGGATAGGTCTAACCGGAGCCTGGGACGCGAAGCACGGCAATCTTAATACTTATACAGTGCCCACAGCTAAGTATATTCCTTTATGTGATGCATCGGGTAAAGAGTTTATTGGTAGCTGGGTGATTGTCCGTTATGACGCACGATAACATCTAATAACAGGTGATTAAAATTTGTCACCTGTAACTCTCAATTTCTTGAATATAGATTTAGTAGTTAAATTAGTTGCTACTGTAAATATTTGTCTTGCAGCACGAGAGAGGAACTCTCCATGCTGCCTTCTCCCATGTTAATCCGTCCCATTCGTCAGCCGACCGAGTCCAGAGAATAAGAGGAACCTCCATGGCTTGTCTAAAGGAATCGTCATTAAGCTAAGACTTTATTTTCTTTCATGATTCTATTGCAATTTCTTATGAGCAGAATCCCTCAGGATTAATATGTGGTTTACTGTAACTCTCATTACTATACTCATAATCTATGTTCCCATTTATGGTAATGATATCAGTTTCAATATAATTTTTATAGGATTAGATTATTATTAATTGAATTAGTGAACGAACCACACTAATTCCTGGACGTACTTACCTCCAGTAATAACCCCCCAATGTAGGTGCTTGAGGGTTTGATTCATTTAATTATACAGCCCATTAATTATTTCTATGATCATATTCTCTAGTATTTTGTCCATAGTTACTGGTTCATCTAAGAATTATCTAATGATCAGAAATTCTCAGTTTCCCTCTTTTCTATAAAAGCGGGTGGTCCTTCGTAATTTAATTTACTACATTAATATTTAAATAATCAGATTCAAGCCCCAAATATCCCACAAGGGTGGTGGTAGTGGAGGGTGGCAGAAGTGGAGGGCGGCAGTAGTGGACGTTGGTGGTACTGGAGGGTGGCAGTACTGTAGGGTGGAGGTAGTGTAGGGTGGAGGTATCGGAGGGTGGCAGTAGTGTAGGGTGGCGGTAGTGTAGGGTGGCTGTAGTGTAGGGTGGCAGTAGTGTAGGGTGGCAGAAGTGAAGGGTGGCTATAGTGAAGGGTGGCAGTAGTGGAGGGTGGCAGTAGTGGAAGGTGGTGGTAGTGGAGGGTGGCAGTAGTGTAGGGTGGAGGTAGTGTAGGGTGGAGGTAGTAGAGGGTGGCAGTAGTGTAGGGTGGCGGTAGTGTAGGGTAGGAGTAGTGGAGGGTGGCAATAGTGTAGGGTGGCAGTAGTGTAGGGTGGCAGTTGTGTAGGGTGGAGGTAGTGTAGGGTGGAAGTAGTGGAGGGTGGCAGTAGAGTAGGGTGGCAGTAGTCTAGGGTGGAGGTAATGGAAGGTGGTAGTAGTGTTGGGTGGCGGTAGTGTAGGGTGTGGTAGTGTAGGGTGGCATTAGTGTAGGGTGGCAGTATTGTATTGTGGAGGAAGTGTAGGGTGGCAGTAGTGTAGGGTGGAGGTAGTGGAGGGTGGCAGTAGTAAAGGGTGGCAGTAGTGGAGGGTGGTGGTATTTTACGGTGGCTGAAGTGAAGGGTGGCGATAGTGTAGGGTGGCAGTAGTGTAGAGTGGCAGTAGTGTAGGGTGGCAGTAGTGTAGGGTGGAAGTAGTGTTGGGTGGCAGTAGTGTAGGGTGGAGGTAGTGTAGGGTGGAGGTAGTGGAGGGTGGCAGTAGTGTAGGGTGGCAGTAGTCTAGGGTGGAGGTAATGGAAGGTGGTAGTAGTGTTGGGTGGCGGTAGTGTAGGGTGTGGTAGTGTAGGGTGGCATTAGTGTAGGATGGCAGTATTGTATGGTGGAGGAAGTGTAGGGTGGCAGTAGTGTAGGGTGGAGGTAGTGGAGGGTGGTGGTATTTTACGGTGGCTGAAGTGAAGGGTGGCGATAGTGTATGGTGGCAGTAGTGGAGGGTGGTAGTAGTGAAGAATGGTAGTAGTGGAGGGTGGTAGTAGTGAAGAATGGTAGTAGTGGAGGGTGGCAGTAGTGTAGGGTGGCGGTAGTGTAGGGTGGCGTTAGTGGAGTGTGGCGGTAGTGAAGGGTGGCGGCAGTGAAGGGTGGTGGTAGTGAAGGGTGGTGGTAGTGTAGAGTGGCAGTAGTGGAGGGTGGTGGTAGTGTAGGGTGGCGGTAGTGGAGGGTGGTGGTAGTGAAGGGTGGTGGTGGTGGTATAGAGTGGCAGTAGTGGATGGTGGTGGTAGTGTAGGGTGGCAGTAGTGGAGGGTAGCGGCAGTGAAGGGTGGCAGTAGTGGAGGGTGGTGGTAGTGTAGAGTGGCAGTAGTGGAGGGTGGCGGTAGTGAAGGTTGGCAGTAGTGGAGGGTGGCAGTAGTGGAGGGTGGCAGTAGTGAAGGGTGGTGGTAGTGAAGGGTGGCGGTACTGTAGGGTGGCGGTTGTGTAGAGTGGCAGTAGTGTAGGGTGACAGTAGTTGAGGGTGGCGGTAGTGGAGAGTGGCAGTAGTGAAGGGTGGCAACAGTGGAGGATGGCAGTAGTGGAGGGTGGCAGTAGTGAAGGGTGGTGGTAGTGGAGGGTGGCAATAGTGTAGGGTGGCAGTAGTGAAGGGTGGCAGTAGTGGAGGGTGGCAGTAGTGAAGGGTGGCAGTAGTGTAGGGTGGCAGTAGTGAAGGGTGGTGGTAGTGAAGGGTGGTGGTAGCGGAGTGTGGCAGTAGTGTAGGGTGGTGGTAGTGGAGGGTGGCAGTAGTGTAGGGTGGCGGTAGTGGAGGGTGGTGGTAGTGGAGGGTGGCGGTAGTGAAGGGTGGTGGTAGTGGAGCGTGGTGGTATTTTAGGGTGACAGTAGTGTAGGGTGGCAGTAGTGTAGGGTGGCAGTAGTGGAGGGTGGCAGTAGTGGAGGGTGGCAATAGTAGATAGTGGCAGTAGTGGAGGGTTGCAGTAGTGGAGGGTTGCAGTAGTGGAGGGTGGCAGTAGTGGAGGGTGGCAGTATTGTAGGGTGGCAGAATTGGAGGGTGGCAGTAGTGGAGGGTGGCAGTAGTGGAGGGTGGCAATAGTGGATAGTGGCAGTAGTGGAGGGTTGCAGTAGTGTAGGGTGGCAGTAATGGAGGGTGGCAGTAGTGTAGGGTGGCAGTAGTGGAGGGTGGCAGAAGTGTAGGTGGCAGTTGTGTAGGGTGGCAGTAGTGGAGGGTGGCAGTAGTGAAGGGTGGTGGTAGTAGAGGGTGGCAGTAGTGGAGGGTGGTGGTAGTGGAGGGTGGCAGTAGTGTAGGGTGGCAGTAGTGAAGGGTGGTGATAGTGGAGGGTGGCAGTAGTGGAGGGTGGCAGTAGTGTAGGGTGGCAGTAGTGAAGGGTGGCAGTAGTGGAGGGTGGCAGTAGTGAAGGGTGGTGGTAGTAGAGGGTGGCAGTAGTGGAGGGTGGCAGAAGTGTAGGGTGGCAGTAGTGCAGGGTGGCAGTAGTGGAGGGTGGCAGTAGTGTAGGGTGGCAGTAGTGGAGGGTGGCAGTTGTGTAGGGTGGCAGTAGTGGAGGGCGGCAGTAGTGGAAGGTGGAGGTATTGGAGGGTGGCAGTAGTTTAGGGTGGAGGTAGTGTAGGGTGGAGGTAGTGGAGGGTGGCTGTAGTGTAGGGTGGCAGAAGTGTAGGGTGGCAGTAGTGTAGGGTGGCAGTAGTGGAGGGTGGCAGAAGTGTAGGGTGGCAGTAGTGTAGGGTGGCAGTAGTGTAGGGTGGCAGTAGTGGAGGGTGGCGGTAGTGTAGAGTGGCAGTAGTGGAGGGTGGCAGAAGTGAAGGGTGGCAGCAGTGTAGGGTGGCGGTAGTGTAGGTTGGTAGTAGTGAAGGATGGCAGTAGTGTAGGGTGGCAGTAGTGAAGGGTGGCATTAGTGGAGGGTGGCAGTAGTGGAGGGTGGTGGTAGTGTAGGGTGGCAGTAGTGGAGGGTGGCAGTAGTGAAGGGTGGCAGTAGTGTAGGGTGGCAGTAGTGTAGGGTGGCAGTAGTGGAGGGTGGCAGTAGTGGAGGGTGGCAGTAGTGAAGGGTGGCAGTAGTGTAGGGTGGCAGTAGTGTAGGGTAGCAGTAGTGAAGGGTGGCAGTAGTGAAGGGTGGCAGTAGTGGAGGGTGGTGGTAGTGTAGAGTGGCAGTAGTGGAGGGTGGCAGTAGTGAAGGGTGGCAGTAGTGGAGGGTGGCAGTAGTGAAGGGTGGCAGTAGTGTAGGGTAGCAGTAGTGTAGGGTGGCAGTAGTGAAGGGTGGTGGTAGTGGAGGGTGGCAGTAGTGGAGGGTGGCAGTAGTGGAGGGTGGCAGTAGTGGAGGGTGGCAGTAGTGGAGGGTGGCAGTAGTGAAGGGTGGCAGTAGTGTAGGGTGGCAGTAGTGTAGGGTGGCAGTAGTGAAGGGTGGCAGTAGTGGAGGGTGGCAGTAGTGTAGGGTGGCAGTAGTGTAGGGTGGCAGTAGTGAAGAGTGGCAGTAGTGGAGGGTGGCAAAAGTGGAGGGTGGCAGTAGTGGAGGGTGGCAGTAGTGGAGGGTGGCAGTAGTGGAGGGTGGCAGTAGTGGAGGGTGGCAGTTGTGGAGGGTGGCGGTAGTGAAGGGTGGCAGTAGTGAAGGGTGGCAGTAGTGAAGGGTGGCAGTAGTGGAGGGTGGCAGTAGTGGAGGGTGGCAGTAGTGAGGGGTGGCAGTAAGGTAGAGTGGCGGTAATGAAGGGTGGCAGTAGTGTAGGGTGGCGGTAGTAGAGTTTGGCTGTAGTGGAGGGTGGCAGTAGTGGAGGGTGGCAGTAGTGGAGGGTGGCAGTAGTGTAGGGTGGCGGTAGTGAAGGGTGGTGGTAGTGGAGGGTGGCAGTAGTGTAGGGTGGCAGTAGTGGAGGGTGGTGGTAGTGGAGGGTGGCAGTAGTTGAGGGTGGCAGTAGTTGAGGGTGGCAGTAGTGGAGGGTGGCAGTAGTGAAGGGTGGTGGTAGTGGAGGGTGGCAGTAGTGTAGGGTGGAGGTAGTGTAGGGTGGCAGTAGTGGAGGGAGGCAGTAGTGAGGGGTGGCACTAGGGTAGGGTGGCGTTAGTAGAGGGTGGCTGTAGTGGAGGGTGGCAGTAGTGAAGGGTGGCAGTAGTGGAGGGTGGCAGTAGTGGAGGGTGGCAGTAGTGTAGGGTGGCAGTAGTGGAGGGTGGCAGTAGTGGAGGGTGGCAGTAGTGGAGGGTGGCAGTAGTGTAGGGTGGCAGTAGTGGAGGGTGGCAGTAGTGGAGGGTGGCAGTAGGGTAGGGTGGCAGTAGTGGAGGGAGGCAGTAGTGAGGGGTGGCAGCAGGGTAGGGTGGCGGTAGTAGAGGGTGGCTGTAGTGGAGGGTGGCAGTAGTGAAGGGTGGCAGTAGTGGAGGGTGGCAGTAGTGGAGGGTGGCAGTAGTGTAGGGTGGCAGTAGTGAAGGGTGGCAGTAGTGGAGGGTGGCAGTAGTGAAGGGTGGCAGTAGTGGAGGGTGGCAGTAGTGGAGGGTGGCAGTAGTGTAGGGTGGCAGTAGTGAAGAGTGGCAGTAGTGGAGGGTGGCAGAAGTGGAGGGTGGCAGTAGTGGAGGGTGGCAGTAGTGGAGGGTGGCAGTAGTGGAGGGTGGCAGTAGTGGAGGGTGGCAGTAGTGGAGGGTGGCAGTAGTGGAGGGTGGCGGTAGTGAAGGGTGGCAGTAGTGAAGGGTGGCAGTAGTGAAGGGTGGCAGTAGTGGAGGGTGGCAGTAGTGGAGGGTGGCAGTAGTGAGGGGTGGCAGTAAGGTAGAGTGGCGGTAATGAAGGGTGGCAGTAGTGTAGGGTGGCGGTAGTAGAGTTTGGCTGTAGTGGAGGGTGGCAGTAGTGGAGGGTGGCAGTAGTGGAGGGTGGCAGTAGTGTAGGGTGGCGGTAGTGAAGGGTGGTGGTAGTGGAGGGTGGCAGTAGTGTAGGGTGCCAGTAGTGGAGGGTGGTGGTAGTGGAGGGTGGCAGTAGTTGAGGGTGGCAGTAGTTGAGGGTGGCAGTAGTTGAGGGTGGCAGTAGTGAAGGGTGGTGGTAGTGGAGGGTGGCAGTAGTGTAGGGTGGCGGTAGTGTAGGGTGGCAGTAGTGGAGGGAGGCAGTAGTGAGGGGTGGCAGTAGGGTAGGGTGGCGGTAGTAGAGGGTGGCTGTAGTGGAGGGTGGCAGTAGTGAAGGGTGGCAGTAGTGGAGGGTGGCAGTAGTGGAGGGTGGCAGTAGTGTAGGGTGGCAGTAGTGGAGGGTGGCAGTAGTGGAGGGTGGCAGTAGTGGAGGGTGGCAGTAGTGTAGGGTGGCAGTAGTGGAGGGTGGCAGTAGTGGAGGGTGGCAGTAGGGTAGGGTGGCAGTAGTGGAGGGAGGCAGTAGTGAGGGGTGGCAGCAGGGTAGGGTGGCGGTAGTAGAGGGTGGCTGTAGTGGAGGGTGGCAGTAGTGAAGGGTGGCAGTAGTGGAGGGTGGCAGTAGTGGAGGGTGGCAGTAGTGTAGGGTGGCAGTAGTGGGGGGTGGCAGTAGTGGAGGGTGGCAGTAGTGTAGGGTGGCAGTAGTGGAGGGTGGCAGTAGTGTAGGGTGGCAGTAGTGTAGGGTGGCAGTAGTGGAGGGTGGCAGTAGTGTAGGGTGTGGTAGTGTAGGGTGTCAGTATTGTAGGGTGGAGGTAGTGTAGGGTGGTGGTAGTGTAGGGTGGCGGTAATGGAGGGTGGCGGTAGTGAAGGGTGTCGGTAGTGTAGGGTGGCGGTAGTGAAGGGTGGCGGCATTGAAGGGTGGTGGTAGTGAAGGGTGGCAGCAGTGTAGGGTGGCAGTAGAGGAGGGTGGCAATAGTGGAGGGTGGCAGTAGTGGAGGGTGGCAGTAGTGTAGGGTGGCAGTAGTTGAGGGTGGCAGTAGTGAAGGGTGGTGGTAGTGAAGAGTGGCGGTAGTATAGGGTGGCAGTAGTGAAGGGTGGCAGTAGTGGAGGGTGGCAGTAGTGAAGGGTGACAGTAGTGAAGGGTGGCAGTAGTGTAGGGTGGCGGTATTGTAGGGTGGCAGTAATGTAGGGTGGCGGTAGTGTAGGGTGGCAGTAGTGGAGGGTGGCAATAGTGAGGGGTGGCTGTAGGGTAGGGTGGTGGTAGTCTAGGGTGGCGGTAGTGAAGGGTGGCAGTAGTGTAGGGTGGCGGTAGTAGAGGGTGGCGGAAGTGGAGGATGGCAGTAGTGGAGGGTGGCAGTAGTGTAGAGTGGCAGTAGTGGAGGGTGGCAGAAGTGAAGGGTGGCAGCAGTGTAGGGTGGCGGTAGTGTAGGGTGGTAGTAGTGAAGGGTGGCAATAGTGTAGGGTGGCAGTAGTGAAGGGTGGCAGAAGTGTAGGGTGGCAACAGTGTAGGGTGGCGGTAGTGGAGGGTGGCAGTAGTGTAGGGTGGCAGTAGAGAAGGGTGGCAGTAGTGAAGGGTGGCAGTAGTGAAGGGTGGCAGTAGTGGAGGGTGGGGGTAGTGGTGGGTGGCAGTAGTGGAGGGTGGCAGTAGTGTAGGGTGGCAGTAGTGGAGGGTGGCAGTAGTGAAGGGTGTCCGTAGTGAAGGGTGGCAGTAGTAAAGGGTGGCAGTAGTGAAGGGTGGCAGTAGTGAAGGGTGGCAGTAGTGGAGGGTGGCAGTAGTGTAGTGAGGCAGTAGTGTAGGGTGGCAGTAGTAAAGGGTGGCGGTAGTGGAGGGTGGCAGTAGTGTAGGGTGGCAGTAGAGAAGGGTGGCAGTAGTGAAGGGTGGCGGTAGTAGAGGGTGGCAGTAGTGTAGGGTGGCAGTAGTGGAGGGTGGCAGTAGTGTAGGGTGGCAGTAGTGGAGGGTGGCAGTAGTGTAGGGTGGCAGTAGTGGAGGGTGGCAGTAGTGGAGGGTGGCAGTAGTGGAAGGTGGCAGTAGTGAAGGGTGGTGGTAGTGGAGGGTGGCAGTAGTGTAGGGTGGCAGTAGTGTAGGGTGGCAGTAGTGAAGGGTGGCAGTAGTGTAGGGTGGCAGTAGTAAATGGTGGCAGTAGTGAAGGGTGGCAGTAGTGGAGGGTGGCAGTAGTGTAGGGTGGCAGTAGTGTAGGGTGGTGGTAGTGGAGGGTGGCAGTAGTGTAGGGTGGCAGTAGTGTAGGGTGGCAGTAGTGAAGGGTGGCAGTAGTGTAGGGTGGCAGTAGTAAATGGTGGCAGTAGTGGAGGGTGGCAGTAGTGGAGGGTGGCAGTAGTGTAGGGTGGCAGTAGTGTAGGGTGGCAATAGTGGAGGGTGGCAGTAGTGTAGGGTGGCAGTAGTGAAGGGTGGCAGTAGTGTAGGTTGGCAGTAGTGGAGGGTGGCAGTAGTGTTATGTGGCAGTAGTGGAGGGTGGCAGTAGTGTAGGGTGGCAGTAGTGTAGGGTGGCAGTAGTGGAGGGTGGCAGTAGTGAAGGGTGGCAGTAGTGTAGGGTGGCAGTAGTAAATGGTGGCAGTAGTGAAGGGTGGCAGTAGTGAAGGGTGGCGATAGTGGAGGGTGGCATTAGTGTAGGGTGGCAGTAGTGTAGGGTGGCAGTAGTGAAGGGTGGCAGTAGTGTAGGGTGGAAGTAGTGGAGGGTGGCAGTAGTGTAGGGTGGCAGTAGTGGAGGGTGGCAGTAGTGTAGGGTGGCAGTAGTGTAGGGTGGCAGTAGTGGAGGGTGGCAGTAGTGTAGGGTGGCAGTAGTGTAGGGTGGCAGTAGTGAAGGGTGGCAGTAGTGTAGGGTGGCAGTAGTAAATGGTGGCAGTAGTGAAGGGTGGCAGTAGTGAAGGGTGGCGGTAGTGGAGGGTGGCAGTAGTGTAGGGTGGCAGTAGTGTAGGGTGGCAGTAGTGAAGGGTGGCAGTAGTGTAGGGTGGCAGTAGTGGAGGGTGGCAGTAGTGTAGGGTGGCAGTAGTGGAGGGTGGCAGTAGTGTAGGGTGGCAGTAGTGTAGGGTGGCAGTAGTGGAGGGTGGCAGTAGTGTAGGGTGGCAGTAGTGAAGGGTGGCAGTAGTGTAGGGTGGCAGTAGTGGAGGGTGGCAGTAGTGTAATGTGGCAGTAATGGAGGGTGGCAGTAGTGTAGGGTGGCAGTAGTGTAGGGTGGCAGTAGTGTAGGGTGGCAGTAATGTAATGTGGCAGTAGTGTAGGGTGGCAGTAGTGTAGGGTGGTGGTAGTGTAGGGTGGCAGTAGTGTAGGGTGGTGGTAGTGGAGGGTGGCAGTAGTGTAGGGTGGCGGTAGTGTAGGGTGGCGGTTGTGAAGGGTGGCAGTAGTGTAGGGTGGCAGTAGTGTAGGGTGGTGGTAGTGGAGGGTGGCAGTAGTGTAGGGTGGCAGTAGTGTAGGGTGGCAGTAGTGGAGGGTGGTGGTAGTGTAGGGTGGCAGTAGTGTAGGGTGGCAGTAGTGTAATGTGGCAGTAGTGGAGGGTGGCAGTAGTGTAGGGTGGTGGTAGTGGAGGGTGGCAGTAGTGTAGGGTGGCAGTAGTGTAGGGTGGCAGTAGTGGAGGGTGGCAGTAGTGAAGGGTGGTGGTAGTGGAGGGTGGCAGTAGTGGAGGGTGGCAGTAGTGAAGGGTGGCAGTAGTGGAGGGTGGCAGTAGTGGAGGGTGGCAGTAGTGTAGGGTGGCAGTAGTGGAGGGTGGCAGTAGTGTAGGGTGGCGGTAGTGGAGGGTGGCGGTAGTGTAGGGTGGCAGTAGTGGATGGTGGCAGTAGTGAAGGGTGACAGTAGTGAAGGGTGGCAGTAGTGTAGGGTGGCGGTATTGTAGGGTGGCAGTAGTGTAGGGTGGCGGTAGTGTAGGGTGGCAGTAGTGGATGGTGGCAGTAGTGAGGGTGGCAGTAGGGTAGGGTGGCGGTATTGTGCTGGTAGTGGAGGATGGCAGTAGTGGAGGGTGGCAGTAGTGGGGGTGGCAGTAGTGGAGGGTGGCAGTAGTGGGGGTGGCAGTAGTGTAGGGTGGCGGTAGTAGATTGTGGCGGTAGTGGAGGATGGCAGTAGTGGAGGGTGGCAGTAGTGGAGGGTGGCGGTAGTGGAGGGTGGCGGTAGTGGAGGGTGGCAGTAGTGGAGGGTGACAGTAGTGTAGGGTGGCAGTAGTGTAGGGTGGCAGTAGTGTAGGGTGGCAGTAGTGTAGGGTGGCAGTAGTGGAGGGTGGCGGTAGTGGAGGATGGCAGTAGTGGAGGGTGGCAGTAGTGGAGGTGGAGGTAGTGGAGGGTGGCAGTAGTGGAGGGTGGTGGTAGTGTAGGGTGGCAGTAGTGTAGGGTGGCAGTAGTGGAGGGTGGTGGTAGTGTAGGGTGGCAGTAGTGTAGGGTGGCAGTAGTGGAGGGTGGCAGTAGTGTAGGGTGGCGGTAGTGTAGGGTGGCGGTTGTGAAGGGTGGCAGTAGTGTAGGGTGGCAGTAGTGTAGGGTGGTGGTAGTGGAGGGTGGCAGTAGTGTAGGGTGGCAGTAGTGGAGGGTGGCAGTAGTGGAGGGTGGCAGTAGTGAAGGGTGGCAGTAGTGGAGGGTGGTGGTAGTGTAGGGTGTGGTAGTGTAGGGTGTGGTAGTGTAGGGTGTGGTAGTGTAGGGTGGCAATATTGTAGGGTGGAGATAGTGTAGGGTGGCAGTAGTGTAGGGTGGCAGTAGTGGAGGGTGGCAGTAGTGGAGGGTTGCAGTAGTGTAGGGTGGAGGTAGTGTAGGGTGTGGTAGTGTAGGGTGTGGTAGTGTAGGGTGGCAATATTGTAGGGTGGAGATAGTGTAGGGTGGCAGTAGTGTAGGGTGGCAGTAGTGGAGGGTGGCAGTAGTGTAGGGTGGCAGTATTGTAGGGTGGCAGAAGTGGAGGGTGGTGGTATTTTAGGGTGGCAGAAGTGAAGGGTGGCAGTAGTGTAGGGAGGCGGTAGTGTAGGGTTGTGGTTGTGTAGGGTGCCAGTAGTGTAGGGTGGCAGTAGTGTAGGGTGGCAGTAGTGTAGGGTAGCAGTAGTGGAGGGTGGCAGTAATGGAGGGTGGCAGTAGTGTAGGGTGGAGGTAGTGGAGGGTGGCAGTAGTGTAGGGTGGCGGTCGTGTAGGGTGTGGTAGTGTAGGGTGGCAGTATTGTAGGGTGGTGGTATTGTAGGGTGGCGGTAGTGGAGGATGGCGGTAGTGAAGGGTGGCGGTAGTGTAGGGTGGCGGTAGTGAAGGGTGGTGGTAGTGTAGGGTGGCAGGAGTGTAGGGTGGCAGTAGTGAAGGGTGGCAGTAGCGAAGGGTGGCAGTAGTGGTGGGTGGCAGTAGTGGTGGGTGGCAGTAGTGAAGGGTGGCAGTAGTGAAGTGTGGAGGTAGTGAAGGGTGGTGGTAGTGAAGGGTGGTGGTATTGTAGTGTGGCGGTAGTGAAGGGTGGCGGTAGTGAAGGGTGGCAGTAGTGAAGGGTGGCAGTAGTGGAGGGTGGCAGTAGTATAGTGTAGCAGTAGTGTAGGGTGGCATTAGTGGAGGGTGACGGTAGTGTAGGGTGGTGGTAGTGTAGGGTGGTGGTAGTGTAGGGTGGCGTTAGTGGAGGGTGACGGTAGTGTAGGGTGGTGGTAGTGTAGGGTGGTGGTAGTGTAGGGTGGCAGTGGTGAAGGGTGGCGGTAGACGTTAGAAGGAACTTTTTCAATATCAGAGTAGTTAATGGATGGAATGCATTAGGCAGTGATATGGTGGAGGCTGACTCCATGCACAGTTTCAAATGTAGATATGATTGAGCCCAGTAGGCTCAGGAATCTGTACACCAGTTGATTGACAGTTGAGAGGCGGGATCAAAGAGCCAATGCTCAACCCCTGCATAAACAAATAGGTGAGTGCACACACACACACACACATGAATCAGATTCTTTACTTACAATATTTATGATTTACCAATTTATGTTACTACCTACATTATCTTAAAATTTGTCAATCTGTTTCATAAGTTGATAACTTTGTTAATTATCACTTAATCATTAATTTACTCAAGTAAAACATTTCACATTAATATTTCCTACTATGGTCTTGTTTGTGTTACAATTTTCTAGCATTGTTAATACTTTCAAGCTTTAAGTGCATCTGCGTCTGCAGTCAATATTTGTCTGTTCCCTTTGTTTATATTGCAGTAATGGACCCCATACCCATCCTGTGGGTGGTAGTGGGCCCCATACCCATCCTCTTGAGGTTATCTTGAGATGATTTCGGGGCTTTAGTGTACCCGCGGCCCGTTCCTCGACCAGGCCTCCACCCCCAGGAAGCAGCCCGTGACAGCTGGCTAACACCCAGGTACCTATTTTACTGCTAGGTAACAGGGGCATAGGGTGAAGGAAACTCTGCCCATTGTTTCTCGCCCGGGGACCACAGGATTACAGGTCCAGCGTGCTGTTCGCTCGGCCAACCGGCTCTCCTGTGGATGGTAGTGGGCCCCATACCCATCCTGTGAGTGATAGTGGACCCGATACCCATACTGTGGATGGTAATGGACCCATACCCTTCTTTTAAGCAGTTGTGGACCCCATTTTCAGCCTGAAGGCAGTAGTGGATTACAGTCCATCCTGTAGTTTGTTGTTGACTCCAAACCCATCCTGTGGTTGTTAGTTGACCCCTTACCCATTCTGTAGGCATCAGTGGTCCCCATACCTACCCTAAAGGTGGTAGTGGATCCTGTACCCATCCTGTGGATGAGAGTGGTCCCCATACCCATCCTGTGGTGATATTGGATTTCATACTCATCCTGTGGGCGATAGTGGACCCTATATCCATCTTGTGGATGGTAGTGGACCCAATACCCATTCTGTACAAATTGAATTTTCATAGATTTCGATTTAGTTTCATTTTGATTTAATTATTTTCTGTGACATTGCGTTGGAATTGAGCTGTGTTGTTTACCATACTGTTCATTTCATGACTATAAGTATGGATGCCACACCTGTGATAGGTAAAAACATTCTTTTTTTTAGAAACTTTAAGAAACTGCCATCTGTTGCCCGTAAGAACATCACACACTAAACTAAATATGTTACGATTTCATTTCAATGTTTCAGATTGCTTTGACAAATTGAATTTTCATAGATTTCGATTGATTTTCATTTTGATTTACTAATTTTGGGTAATATTGTGTTCGAATTAAGCTGTGTTGTTAACCAGACCATTCATTTCATGAGTATATGTATAGATGCCACACCTGTGACAGGTAAAATACATGTTTTTTTTTATAAACAGTGCCATCTGTTGCACGTAAGAGCAGCACATGCTATACTATATATGTTATGATTCCTTTTCAATGGTTCCACTTTCCTTGATAAATTAAAATTTCACAGATTTCAATTTATTTATATTTTTATTTAATTATGTTGTGTGACATTGCTTTGGAATTGAGTTGTGTTGTTTACCATACCAATCATGAATATAGTTTATTTTCTTATTTTTCATTTTTTTCATTTCGTTTTTTAAACAGTTTTTCTTATATTTCAGTGAAAGGAACATCAGATCATTTGGTGTTCCCAATTATCTGATGGGAACATCAGCATATTTGGGAATTCATAGGATGAGGGAGTGGAGAATAGTTGGGAGAACGAGAGGACGTGGGTAGTTTGGAGGCGCAAGGTGAATGGAGTTGTGGGGAGGAGGGGAATGGTGCGGGAATACGACGGGACAGGGGGAGGCAGTAATGGTAGGAAGGACGAGGAGACGGGGGAGTAGGAGATGGTGTGGAGGACGAATGAACGGTGGAGTGGGGAATGGTTAGGAGGACGAGGGGAGGGTAGAGTGGGGGATAGTGAGGAGAACAAAGGGACGGGGGAGGGCGGAAATGGTGTGGAGGACAAGGGGATGGGGGAGTGGGGAATAGTTGAGAGGACAAGGGGACAGAGGAGTGAGGAAGGGCTTAGAGAACGAGGGGACAGGGGAAAGGGTAATGATGTGGGAGGACTGGGAGACTGGGGAAGGTTGCTGAGCCACAGCAATGTGTTTGTCGGGTACTGCTAGTATTTAAAGCCAAAAATACAAATAAAAAAGTAATCTGTATGAAATAGTTTTAATCCCTTTATTTGATATTCAGCTAATAGTTCTCTGTTTTCTACATTCATCCACGTGTTGATAAGTGCAATAATAATATATATTTTTTTCTGTGCAGACAAGAGCATTTAAATTGTTTATTTTTTCTAAGACTCCTACTGTTCGTGTCATATACCTAAAGTGTATTGTTATTTTGAAGCCTTTCTCCTTCCCAGTCCATTTTGCCAACTTTTCCCCATCAACACATACTTTGATTGCCTCCTTTTCACATATAAATTCTATCAACTAACAGTTTATCTACTAACAGCTATCTACTTTCATCTTTTATCTACGATAACTATGTACTAACTTTTTAAACCCAAACAAACCTTTCCAACCACAGATTCCAACGAGTTGGCAACAGCAACAACCCCATCACTGATGTGGTGTTGATGAACAGATGCACTCCATCCCGAGCATACATGTCATTCCATCCATAGAAATGTTCCAAGTTATCAATGAATGATATTGCATTTGATTTACAATATTTGTCCCGTCGGCAATTAACATTACGTGACCTCGACAGCCATTAATTTCCAACTCCATTTATTGGAAGAATGCCACATTTGATCGGGATTCCTCCCGAGCTCCTAATTCTATTACTGTCCTAAATCTGTGTATCAGTTTAGGATGGGCCCAAAACTATGCAGAATTGGTATATAGTCAGGCTAGTCCCTTAACTACATGTGGTGAATACACAACATGGCCGATCCCTAAACTATATTGAAAGGTTTCACAAACTGTCTGGGATGGATACATAAAGGGGCTGGGACCTAACTATGTGGAATGAGTACAAAGAAAGGTTGGTGGAACACAAGGTTTTTACACGGGAGCAGTGAACAAGAAGTATTTACCCAAAAGAAACACATAACATTTTACTGGAAAATGAGATGCTGGAATCATTTGTGGAAGCCGAAGAAAAAAAAGCTTTAGAGATATGTAAAGCATACAGCATAGGACTAATTGTTTGATCAATTAATTTGATGAGAGGGAAGCAGAGACCACTCTCATGCACAATGTTCATGAAGAAAATCCTAGCGTAATCTCCTCCTGGTGCTTTATACTTAACACAGAAGGTCATTCACACATAAACACCCACAAACATAACACACAGTAAACACATTTACACAACACATATGCATGACACAGAAATAAGTCAGCAGTTTCTAGTACCTGCACACAAATCTGAATCTCAATATACCATAATAATCACAAGTTAATATATATTTGTGAGATAAAAATGTTGGACGGGAGTCAATCCATTTGACGACCGTCAGTGGGAAAGACGGGATATAAAATCTTAAACTCAATACTGAAGGTGCAAATTACCAATGACATTACTGGTACCTGTTATGTTTCTCTGCAGAAGCTGGTGAGCGAGCCGGGTGTGTCCTCCTTGTATCACGTTCCTCAATGCTGACTCAGGAGAGGTCATGCCTGTTACCAGAGAAAATAGTATTACTTGTGATAATACAGGAAAAACTATTTTATGATAAAACACATGAAGGCAATATTATTAGACATAATGTCAACATATCCTAATTAAACCTCGTGTCACCATATCTTAATTCTCGACATTTGAAACATCGTAATATTGTTTCTTACCTCTTAAGTATTTCCTTCTTGCTTTTCCTCTCACTACTTCTCCTTCACATATGTCTTATTCATATTATTCCTTGAAGATTTGTGTTCTACAACATGTTCCTTGTAGAGATGTCTACTACCTCTAGTGTCCCGTTGGTTTGTGTTCTACAACATCTTCCTTGTGGAGATGCTTCCTATGTCTGGTTTCTTACGTCTGGAGGAGGCATGGTCGACGACTGGGCGCGGGGACACTAAGCCCCGAAGCCACCTCAAGGTAAACCAACAACCTTAACGTAACCCCATAGGCTTGATACAACATCTACCATTAAGAGATGTTTCCTACGTCTGGTTACCCATAGGCTTGTGTTCTACAACATCTACCATGTAGATATGTTTCCTACATCTGGTTCCCCATAGGCTTGTGTTCTACAACACGTCCCATGTAGAGATGTCTCTTACCTCTCAGTCCTCATACTCCTGAATTACTATTTTTCAGTTTCGTATTTCAACATCTTTCTCAATAATTTTCACACTTCAATTTTTGTAATCCATTTCTTGCTGGCCTGTCCATCTTCCTCAGTATTCCACTCATTCCTACTCATCAGTATGTCTGTCACCGTTTTACCACTAAACCATGACATCTGATATATTTCTTTAATATCTCCCAATCCATGTTTTTCACCTGTCCTTCCTCATTCTCGTTGCCTTTATTCTTCTCTATTATCTCTTAATCTTACTAAGCTTTCATCAGTGCTGTACTTATTATCTCCCTAAAGTTAATGTATCTTTGTTAAAGTATTTCTCTCCTCTCTTGCTCTTCTATCAATGCTTTTTATATTCTGCCTAATATATTTGTATTATCTATTATTACTATGGGGTAAACCTAGCAGGCAGTTATTTGTTTTCATTCTCTGTGAATATTTAATTTGTATTTTATTTACTTGATATTCTTTAGTTACTTCAATATTGAATTTATGTTTTTAAGTAGACTCTATGTAAGATTCAGCATTCCAGAATTTACCTGCACATAGTTGGGCATAAATGTTTACAGTTTATCCCACATTGATGGAGATAAATAAACCATGAATATTTTTTTCTATTTCATATAAATTATACCACATATGGTGGTTTATATTAAGCTACAGGTAATTAATACTACAAATGTTATAATTTTCTTAGCTGTATGGTTACTATGGCCTGATTAGGCTGTCAATGATTCCTCCAACATCTGTTAGGGTATGGCTACATGTTGTCCGGGTGCCATGTAATGGCGCCTAGCACTGTGAAGCAGCCAGATCTTGCATGAAAGCATCACAGATCATATAGTTGGTAAACAGGTGATAGTTCCAGATCACAAATTTACCTGTGAAAGATTGGGCATTAATTATGCCTCATTAAAATATATAATACAGGTGAGACATGAAATATTTGTGTGTGTAGTAAAGAGCTTCACTCACTTTGTTGGGGTTGAAGCCCCACAGTATAACTGAAATGATATTTATCCTAGAATGATAATGGCCACCATTACATGAATATTACACAAATCGGAGACTATGGTACTCCTGTTATTGTAGAGGTTGCTGAGGCAAGTCACTATGATAGAAAAGTTCATTGTGAGTGAAGCGTGTTGCAAATCTCTTGGGAGTACTATCTCGTGTGTGGTGATGTTCACATTTTTTCTGAGACATTGACACCGCCTCTTTCCCTGAAGAGGCGTTCCAACAATGTTCGGTTCCAATACTCTGTCATTTTTCTAAATGTATTTAACAATAGCAAGGGAGCCTGTGGTGTATGGTATAATTATCTAAGAATCAGTCTTAGTGAATACTATATTATTATGTTTAAACACTAGACTGAGTCTTAAACAATAATTGTGGAAGCTTAAATACGTGTTATTGTGATGATGATGTCACGAAAAACTCCCATTTTCTTTAACTTTAGTAATGGCTAACTATATTATGTTAACATGTGTGTCAGATTTCTGACAATTCCAGGAAAGGGGGGGCAGAATACGGGTCGAAGTCCCGGTAAGGACTGCAAACACTTTATTACTCACTCTCAGAATTATAGATATGCTTTAATTCGAGCTTACACTGTCGTGCAGCAGTCCGTTCTAGGTGTATGGTCCCATACTGGCACATCGGGTAATGGAAGTATTGAGCATCTTCTTTTCCTGCCAGTTCTAAAGGAACTAGTTTCTCTAATGTTTTGAGAGTAGTGTTCCCTTAGCACTTTACTTTCACTATTCTCAAAATGTCCTGACAGTCTGGATGAATAGAGACTATTTGGCCTATTGGCCACTCTGAGGGTGGCCCATCACTGTCTACCAGAACTATGTCACCAGGGTTCAAGTTAATTCTGTTGTAGGGGTTGTTTGACCTGTAATGATACTCCCTCAGAGCAGTTAGGTATTCTCATGTCCATAAGTCATTCCACCGACTTATCACTCCTGATAGATGTTTAAAACGTTATACCAAGTCACTCTGTCAGACATATGAAGGATCTTCTGGTTCCTTGTCTGTTAGGGACACTAGAGGTCTTAGAAGTCCCCCATACATCAAATGAGCTGGAATTAATGGGTCACATTGAGAAACATCATCAGAGAGGTAGGTAAATGGTCGGTTGCTAACACTAGCTTCGATTTCTATGACAATGGTTTGGAGCTCCTGCATGTCAATCTTTTGGCGGTGCAGGGTTTTCCGAGGAGACCGTTTTATTGTACCAATCATGCGTTCATAGAAGCCTCCGTCCCATGTTGCTCTGGGAGGTATGCATTTCCAGTGGCACTGCCGTTGATTTAGGACCGTGCACACCTTTGCTGGTTCCAGATTTTCCTCAAACATGCTTCTCCTGCCACTAAGTTGGACCCATTGTCTGAGATCATTAACTTAGGACAGGATCTACGTGAAGCAAACCTGCAGAAAGCCTGTAAGAATACCTCAGCACTCATATCGGGAGTCACTTTTAGATGTACTCCCCCTTGTTGTGGCACAAGTGTATAGGCAGATGTATACCTTCACTGGGATTTTATCCTTGGTGCCTGTCAGTGTTAGTACATCTGTTAAATCTACTAGAGTGGTCTCAAAAGAACGAAGATGAACTACTCGTTCCTTTGGGAGTGGAGGTGGTCCCGGATTAGGACTCACTCTGGCTTCATAGCTCCAGCAGATTACACAGGATTTAATTATGGACTTTACAGTCTGATGACCTTGTGGTAGCCAGAATTGTTGTCTTAAGACTGTATCTAGTACCCCACCGTGTTGTGTTTGTGTATGTGCAACACTATTAGCTTGCTAATTATGTGGTGATGAGGAAGTATTATTGGATTTATTGCTTCCAGATCTATGTCCACATGTTGTAAGCGGCCTCCTCACTTTATTAGGTTATAATGGTTTGTGTCAATGCAGAGACCCAAATCATTTTCAAGTTTCTTAGGGACATTGTAAAATTCCATCCTGAATGTACCTGCTTGGGCTCTTTTGACCCAGTGCCTTAAGGGACCAATAAATGATGCTTGATTCCTATTTTCTTTAGGAAATCAAACACCACTTGTGTGACACCTATTAGTTTGTTCAGTTCAGAGTACCGATTAGAGTCAATTACCAAATTCCGAGGTGGTTCTGGATTCTCAGTGGAAACAGTGACATTGGTCACAAAGACTTGTGGCTTTTGTTCAGGCTACTGGTCGCTGACTAGCCACTGAGGTCCATTGAACCAAATCTCTGCTTTGGTTAATTGCCGTAAAGTGAGGCCTCTGGAGAAATAGTCAGCTGGATTCTCTTTAGTGGGTACATATTTCAATTTGTACCCTGCTGATAACTCTCATATTTTCATAATATGGTTACTCACATAAGGAATTTTACAGTTATTATTTCTCGCCCACTGTAGAACTGCCTCATTATCTGACCATACCAGTGTTTCTTCAAAGTGGATGTTACTTAAAGCCTTGATCAGATAATGAGCCAATCTTACTCCTAACAGTACGGCTGTTAACTCCAGTTGTGACAATGATCGTTTCTTTATCGGTGCCAGCCTGGCTTTTGATGTGAGCAAATTGGCTTGCTCATTTGATACCAGGTAAGCTACTGTGCCATAAGTCTTTCCTGAGGTATCGCAGCACACATGTAGCTTAAATGGTTGTTTTTCATTTACTGTGTTCCGAGGGAACTACACAGACTCTAGGATACTTAGATCTTTCACTAGCCCCGGCCACTTTTCTTTAAGACAGATGTTAGAAGATCATCCCAGCCTATCTTCCGTTGCAAGCATTCCTGCATTATCAACTTCCTTTTTATCAAGACTGGACTTAACAGTCCCAATGAGTCGAAGGGTTTGCTGACTTGGGATAGTAGTTTCCACATTGTTAGGTTGGTGGTATTTGGCTCCACTAACTTGATGGTCAACTGATCTGAAGTTGTATTCTATTCGAAGCCTTGTAGTCTGCAAATTCTGTTTCGATCAGTTGATTTAAATTGGTATTATTGGAGACCCATGACTGGAGAGGCATATTTGCTCCCAATTATTCTCAATTGGCCTCATGGTATATGTTCAGCAGTGTACTTTCACTGTTAGTTGTTCCTTGGAAATTGTCCACATACAAGTTGTTGCTAATTTCAGTTTTACTTGGGCTATTTATTCCTCTTCAAGTGTGTGTCTAAGGTACTTTGAAGCAGAAACAACAAAGAATTAGCACCAATTAAAACTGATGCAAACCTGTAGGTGATTAATTCACTGTCTGGATCATTAAGATCCTTGATCCATAGGAACTTTGTGTAGTTATGGTCTTCTTCCTGGAGACCTGCTCTAGGGAATGCCTTACAGATGTCGGCCGTGTATGCATAAGTCCCTTTGCGGAACTTTAACATTACATCGTATAGCCTTTGAGTCAGAATAGGACCAGTTTGAAGGCAATCATTCAATGAAACACTATTCTGCTTGGTCTCTGCACTACAGTTAAATATTATCCTTATTGGCGTAGTTGCTGAATTCTTCAATACGGAATGGTGTTGCAGGTAGTGTCCTTCCTTAGGGTCATCATTAGTTACAACCTCGATAAATTAGTTATCAAGATGTTGTTTGATTATATCAAGGTACAATTTCAAGTTCTCAGGATGTCTATTTAAGCACATCACCTGTGACCTTAATTGGTTTTATGCCATGCAATGGTTTACGGGTTGCTGTACGTGATTCAGCTTCCATGCCAACCTGACCCAGTATTGATTGTTCCTGTAAACAACTGAATCTAGGTATTGATTGTAAGTCCAGTCATCATCTGGACTAGGTTGTTCAGGGACAATGCCTAGAGTTGCTGGATCCAACAATTTATGTACAGGGGGATCAAGCTCATCCTCGGACATGTATCTGAATTGTAGTGGTGCATTTCACCTAGTTATGTGTGAGGGTATGGTCTCTCAAGATATCCCACAGCTGATTTGAAGGGCTCATTGCAGTGCACCATGCACCTAGTCATGCATAGGGCGCTATCTCTGTTAACCCTGGATTTAAAATGTCAAATAAGGTGTCCCCAGAATGCCCACATAACCAGGAATACTTTTATAATAAGGAGGCCACCATATGCCCAAGGGTAAATTAGATACAGAGGAATTAAGCATCCATGGCATGGAGTCAGGAAGCACACAGTGGAAGGTGCAAGGCGTGGTAGTAGGGGGAAGCCAGTGAAACGACAGAAAAGACCTGACCGCTGGGGTCAGCCTCAACCGGAGTGATGGAAAAGAACAACTGTGACATGGTCGTAATGTGTTCATGACGTCACCTCTGGTACCAATCATGTAACGATCAATATCATTGGTTCCGGCACCTTTCCTGCGACACCATTGGTCACTTCTAGACCTTGTGTTTGTGAAACCCACGAGGAGCCCTGCAACCGCTGGCAAGGGTATTCATGTGAGGAAGTCTGTACATGGTGGTCGTGTCCTTCTGTGTATTCGGCCAATTGACAGATCATCACCCATTCCTCACCGTCAAGTTAAACTCAGTGTCTTTTCGGTATACCATCGCTTGCCCGGAATCGCGATCATGACTATATTATTTAGCCTTCAAGAGTGACAAATAACCAAAGCGAAACAGACTGGTATCAGGTAACCCTTGGTGACAAATTGAGAGCGTCTGTGAGTGACCTAGAGTGACAGTGCTGCTGCTTAAGTAATCTGTGTGTGACTCTTACCACAGTGCACCGCATGGTACCATACAATCAGCTGCCACCAGCCGCCACTCAGTCCAGAGTGTGAAGCCGCCTCAAGCTGCCACTCGCCCTGCCTCACCACCTGTCAAAACCTTACTCACCGCCAGTGCCATCAAGTGTGTGCGTCTGTCTGTTAGGCATACAGCGTGCCCCCTCCTGCGAGTACCCTCCATGTCAAGTACAGTTCGTTATGAAAGACTGTCGTCAATGGTCTCACTTCATAACGAGTGAAACTAGCTGTCAGGCCACCTATGAGTTCTTGCATATATGTGCCTGAGTGAATGAATGTTAGAGGTCCTGTAAGTACAAGATCTTGTGTTTTATTATTGTGTCTGTCTGTGCGTTGATCTGAGGGATCAACCACAGCTCTCCCTTCTCATACTTGACCCAGGTATTGGTGGAGACACCCGACAGTGTATGCGTGTTTATCTGTGTGGTATCACATTACACTCGTCTGTGAATGTGAGCTTCACATACACCACACATTTAGTTATTGTGTGACATTATTATTGTGCATGATTATTGCCTGTCTCATTGACAGTGCCATTGTTGATTTACTGTGCATCATCATTACCTGAGTATCCGGTTGGAACTCCTGTGACCCATTTGCCGTGTTAATGGTTTGCCGTGTAAGAATCGTAAAAGAGTTGGCTGTCAATTGTGTTAAGTTAGGTGTTTCTCCATGAGTGGATCCGAATCGATTAGTCAGACATTAAGAGTCTCGCTAATGCAACCATAGCCTTTTTGACGCCTATCTTAAGTAAATCAAGCACCCTTTGTGTTAGTGGTTAAGTTTGTAAATAAACTACTGGTAAACTTTAAGTGGTGTTTCCACTGAACCACTTCTGCATCATGCTAACTATTACTTCAGCCTTCAACTCCAGGTGTCTTCAACACAGAGTTGCTATTATTCACTAAACATCAAATGTGATGAGGACCTTAAAGTGTTTCCAGTATTGAGGAGATTCCAACGATCAACGTGGATCAGGACCAGGTGAGACTAGTCTGAGAAGAGACCCTCAAGGACTCTAACTCGACCTTGCTCCCAGGCCCTGTACAGTTGCTGTCGTATTTCTGACAGCTTCGTGAAACGTCTTCCGTAAGTACATTGGTGACATACTCATTGCAGTCGGGGAAGTAAAATAGAAAACCCCATTTATGGTGCCCAACGTGATTGACTTAGTTGGAACCTAGGAGCTAGGTTGTAAAGTTTCGCACTTAAATTTCCCTGAAAATTCAAAAGTGACGAGCAGTTTTAGTTAAGAGGACGTTTAATGCCCTGTTAGGTACACACACCACCAGTATGTATGAGTGTGGAGAGTTCAAACAGCGCTACCTGTATCTTTGCTTGACCATGACTGCTTGTAGACCTGACGACTATGACACTCTTACTGAGCAAAAGTGTAAGGAATGAGTGGAGTAGCACTTGAGGGCCATGGAAGAGGGGAGCACACATGCACACATGCAGAGTAGTACTGAGGTGGCGTGCACGAGTCTTATCATAATGGATGAGCCTATCGGTGGTGATACCCTGGTGAGAGATAACACAGTGGGAGAGACCCCGGTGAGAGACAACTTGGTGGTAGAGACCCCTGTGGGTGACGTCACCGAGAATGATGTCACTAGTATCACGCACACTGCCAGAGAAAATGGAGTCGTGCGGGAATCTATCTGTGGGGGTTTCTACTTTGAAGAATCTTATTCACCTTAGAGGAATACCGTAACAAGGTTAGGGGGTTGGAATTCTAAGGGAATAAAGTAGCTGAGCAAGCTATGAAACTCTGGACCGATCAGCAGAACAGGGAAAGCAAACTCTGGACTGATAAGAAGAACAGAGAGAGTACTGAATGCATAGCTCTCATGCAGTTGAAAGCGAGGCAGGATGACCAGACAAGCGGCCGTTCAGCATAGATTAACGTTGAACAAGGTAAGACTGTCAAACTAACCAAACTAGCTAACTTTGATGAGATGGGCGACTCGATGGATGCATACATCAAGCGTTTCGAAGGTCACGCCGCTGATTGCTGGTGGGAAAGATCAAAGTGGGCACTTGCTCTTAGTGCGTTGAGAAAGAGTAGGGCACTAAAAATTTATCACAGTCTGGGTTCCCACTAGCACGGAGATTACGAGGCATTGACAACAGCGCTGCTGAACGGTTTTGGCATCACTGCAGACCGGATGTTAGAGAATTTCTGTAGGGCTCAACTGCAAAAAGGGGAGACATTTGTGCTCATGTTATAGCGGTTACAATCGAGTCTAAACCGTTACTGTGAACTCATGGAAACTGCTCCTGGGAGCAGGGAGTTCTATCAACTGATGATTCGTGAACTTAGAAGTTCACGACTTAGAACTCCTAAGTTCACGTAGAACTTAGGAGTTCTTAGAAGCATGCAAATCGTCTCTCCTCTTCAAGCTCAAAGAGCAGGAGGTTGTGTCAAATCTGTCTATGGCCAAGCAAGCTGATCTGTGGGCTGGGGCCAGGAGACAGGTGAAAGGTGTGAAGCCGCACGAGAAGCATCATGCTACAGGTATTGGCGAAGGAGCTAAGCCAAAGACTGGTGTGCCGGGAGGGGGGAGGGAAATTCCTCCAACAGGCATGTGCACAAGTGTTACAACTGTGGTAAGCCAGGTCATCGGGCAGCTGATTGCAAGGCATAACCGAAGCCAGGTTACATAGCAGGTGTGAGCTCAAGTGGTAAGAAACATCCCAACATTGGAAAGAATCCACTAACTTAGACCCTTGAAGTGGTGGACGGAAATGTTAACGGAAAATTGGCGAAAATCTTCCGTGACAATAGCACCACCACCTAAATATGAGAAAAAGCTTTGTAACGCCAGGATCTGAGACAGGTAGACACATCTATGTCCAATCCTCATATGGCTATGCTAAGGAGATGGTGGAGGTGTATGTGTGGGTCGACGTACCATACATCAAAGGAAAAATTCGTGCCGTTCAACAGGAACGTGCTGTATATGGTCTTTTACTGGTGAATGTCCCCAGGAGTCTCTGACTGCCCAAACCCATCCTCAAAGAAAACGGGGGAGAGTGAGGAAGCTGCCTCAACTGCGTGCAGCCATCCTCAGTTAGCTGGGGAAACGGGTAACTCACCCGGGGGTGACGACACAGGGAGTGATCACACCTCCGCACAGCTGAAAAACAAGGGGAAGAATAAGGAAGAAAAGGCAATCTGTGAAGTAATGGAGGGAGAAGCAAAACCCATGGTTGAAGCGACAGCAACTCCATTAACAGGTAACTCGCTCGTGGCAACTGTCACTACGAGATCAGAGAGCAACAAGCCGATTCGCCCAGGAAAACCCTTGAAATTACGACATTCAGGGAGTGTCTGCAAAGGTGAAAAAAGCAAAAGAACGCAAGTTCAGTGTAGGTGACAAGGTACTTTTGTTACTGCCCACCAGCAGGAACAAGCTCTTGCTGCAGTGGAAGGGCCCATTCACGGTAGTGGAGTGCTTGCACTTGCTAAACTATGTGCTCGACGTCGATGGTGCCAAGAAGAAGAAGTACACGTCAATATGCTCAAACGCTACGAGGACCCACCTGTAGATTGATCCACAAAGCTGAAGAAGCATGTGAGCCGTAAGAACAGGAGAGGACCACATAGCTCGACATCGACAGGACCGACCGAACACCCCCTGCGCTTAGCAATGATCGCCAATGTTTCAGTGATAACAGACGTTGAGGAGGTAGGTCAACCGGATCTCTTGAATAAACAACAGCATGAGACACACCGAGATGTTAAGGTTGATGATCAGCTGTCTGAAGATCAAGTCGACCAGGTTACTCGACTGGTAGCAGGTACTCTCTGACGTCACTAAAGTAGCAAAGATAGAGGGTCACAGCATACCTTTGCTAGAGCAGCAAGCAGTACGAACAAAACCATATCATGTTCCTCATCACCTTGTACCACAGGTGAGAGAAGAACTGGCATCTATGATTAACGCGGGAGTAATAGAGAAGTCGACCTCACCGTACTCAAGCCCGATGGTGTTAGTGAAGAAGCCTGGGGGAGGTGTGCGCATCTGCCTCGACTTCAGGAAGTTGAACTCCATCATAGAGTTTGATGCTGAACCAATGTTCAATCAAAATGAGATCTTCTCGACGTTAGCTTCAAGTTGCTTTTTCTTCAAGCTTGATCTGACAAAAGGATTTTGGCAGACTCCACTAGATGAAGACAATAAGCGCTGCACTGCCTTCATGACAAGCGAAGGTCTCTTCCAGTTCAAAGTCCTCCCGTTTGGACTGGTGAACGCCCCAGCCGTGTTCAAGAGAACTGTTCGCAAGGTCTTGGGGGGAATTACTGGAGTAGAAGTGTTCGTGGACGATGTGCTCATCCACTCTGCTACGTGGGAAGAACATCTGACCTTGCTAAGGCCGGTGTTGGCAAGACTACAAGAAGTAGGAATGGTTGCAAAACCCACTAAGTGTGAGTTGGGGTGCAAGGTGGTCAGGTACCTTGGTCACGTGATAGGGGGAGGGTTCACCAGGCCGCTGTCTGAGAAGATCACCAAGATCAGTGAAGCCGTTCCACCCGCCACCAAGACTCAGGTTAAGTCATTCCTGGGACTTGTAGGGTACAATAGAACTTTCATTCCAAATTTCACGTCCAGAGCAAGTCCACTAACTAACCTAACCAAGAAGAATGCACTTGTTGGAGTATATTGGACAGAAAGGGAGAACTCAGCATCCTCAATGCTCAAGAGGAAGCTCTCTGAAGCTCCCAATCTTAGACTACTAGATTCTACCAGGGAGCACATCCTACAGACAGATGCCTCAAATACAGGTATTGGTGCTGTACTCATGCAAGAGTACAACGGTGAAATCTGGCCAGTTGCATACTCCAGTCGTATATTGAGCGATGCTGAGCAGAAGTACTCCACTGTAGAAAAGGAACTCCTTGCTGTTGTTGTGGGAGTAAGGAAATTCTACCCGTGTCTCTACGGGTAAGCACTTCACGTTTCAGGTAGATCACCAACCCCATAGGCACTGTTAAAAACGCAAATCCTAGAATAATGCATTGGGGTGTTGTTCCTTCAACAGTTCACATTTCATGGGATTTACATAAAAGGAGCCGACAACGTAGGTGCTGACTGGTTGAGTAGGTCAGGCGTGATCAGCGAGACGTCGAACGAGGAAGACGTAAGCGAGGAAATGCAAAAGAATCACCGGACATTGGTTCCCAGTGTGTCTCTGATGTATCAGGCATGACACAGGTGGAGAGAGGCAGTGGACAGACTAGGACCATTGTGGGTTTCAAGGCGTTGAGCCGACCCAGAGCTGGAGCTACGCTACATGAAAGAAGAAATTCCTCACTTTACAGAAGGGAATAGTCTAGACGAGGACCCGCCCCACCTAGCAGTATAGGATACGGAATCTGCTAGACACAGCCGCACCTTGTGCACTCAGAGTACATGCACATAAGTCAGCGGTGTGAGGTTATAATGAGTCACCACTCTGTGGAGCTCGCTCTTTAGTTGAGGGGTGATGTGAGAGTATGGTCTCTCAAGATATCCCACAGCTGATTTGATTATCTCATTGCGGTGCACAATACACCTAGTCATGCACAGGACACTGTCTCTGTTAACTCCTGGATGTAAACTGTCATGCGGGGTGTCCCCAGGATGCCCACATAACCAGGAATACTTTTATAATAAGGAGGCCACCGTATGCCCAAGGGTAAATTAGATTCAGAGGAATTAAGCATCCATGGCATGGAGTCAGGAAGCACACAGTGGAAGGGGCAAGGCGTGGTAGAGAGGGGAAGCCAGCGAAACGACAGAAAAGACCTGACCGCTGGGGGTCAGCCTCAACCGGCACAATGGAAAAGAACAACTGTGACGTGGTCGTGATGTGTTCATGACGTCATCTCTGCTACCGATCATGTAACGATCAATATCATTGGTTCCGGCACCTTTCCTGCTACACCATTGGTCACTTTTAGACCTTGTGTTTGTGCTACCCATGAGGAGCCCTGTAACCGCTGGCAAGAGTATTCACGCAAGGAAGTCCGTACATGACGGTCGTGTCCTTCTGTCTATTCAGCAACAGAATACCATCCATTCCTCACCGTCGAGTTAAACTCAGCGCCTTTTCGATATACCAACGCTCGCCCAGAATCATGATCATGACTATATTGTTTAGAAGCCTTCTAGAGTGACAAATTACCAGAGCAAGACAGACTGGTATCAGGTAACCCTTGGTGACAAATTGAGAGCGTCTGTGAGTGACCTAAAGTGACTTTAGTGCCACTGCTTAAGTAATCTGTGTGTGACTCTTACCACAGTGCACCGCATGGTACCATATAATCAGCTGCCACCAGCCTCCACCCATTACAGAGCGTTAAGCCACCTCAAGCTGCCACTCGCCCTGCCTCACTCTACTACATGACGTCACCACCCGGCACCATCTTACTCACTGCCAGTGCCATCAAGTGTGTGTGTGTGTCTGTCTGTTAGGCATACAGGACGCCCTCCTGTGAGTACCCTCCGTGTCAAGTACAGTTTGTTTGGAAAGCCTGTCGTCAATGGTCTCACATCATAACGAGCAAAGCCAGCTGTCAGGCCACCTATGAGTTCTTTCATAAATGTGCCTGAGTGAGTGAATAGGAGAGGTCCTGTAAGTACAAGATCTTGTGTTTTCTTATTGTGTCTGTCTGTGCGTTGATCTGAGGGATCAACCACAGCTCTCCCTTCTCATATCTGACCTAGATATTGCTGGAGACACCTGACGGTGTATGCATGTTTATCTGTGTGGTATCATGACATTACACTTGTCTGTCAATGTGAGTTTTACATACACCACACATTTAGTTATTGTGTGACATTATTATTGTGCATGATTATTGCTTGTCTCATTGACAGTGCCATTGTGGATTTATTGTGCATCATCATTACCCGAGTATCAGGTTGGAACTCCTGTGACCCCTTTGTACACCAGCAGTTAGGTTTACCATAATAATGATTGGCTGTCAGTTGTGTTAAGTTGGGTGTTTCTCCACGAGTGGATCCGAATCGATTAGTCAGGTTTCACTGTGGAGGAATGGACCTTTAAATGTAGAGACTGATACCAACACAGCGGGGGGAATACCTTGATACTACTTCAGGAGGTTGATGTGGCACAACTGGGTCTTCCGCCGCCTATCTGGAGTGACAAGAACGTAGTTGTGGTTGTTTCTGCACTCCTTGATGCGGTAGGGTCCTGAAAACTTGTTTTGCAATGGAGAACCTGGGATAGGAAAATATGCCAACACGAAGTCTCCTGGTTTAAATTTCCTTAATTTGCTGCTTTGGTCAAAATGAGCCTTCATCCTCTCCTGGGCTTTCAATAGGTTGTCATTAGCAAATTTACGTACTCTCTCTAGAATGTGTTTGAAGTTTTGAGACTTGAAAACAATTGGGGAGACTTCTGAAAATGCACATAATGAGATCAAGTTGTTTATCCCAGTCCTTCGAGGTGTCATTGCATAATTTCTTTAGGAGTGCTTTAATAGTCTGACGACTACGTTCAAGAGAACCCTGTGAAGCAGGATGATAGGGGCTGGACAGTACCTGTGTGATGTTAAACACCTCCAGTGTCTTCTTGAAGAGACCACTGGTGAAGTTGGTACCACAGTCACTTTGAACCTCTCTTGGAAATCCATACTGGGTGAAGATCTTCAATAGGTGTTTCACCACAGTAGCAGCCGTAATGTTCTTTACTGGAACTGCTATGGGGAATCTGGTGGTAGGACACATGATAGTTAATATATATGCGTTGCCAGAACTGGTCCGGGGTAAAGGACCAACACAGTCTATGATGAGTCTGTGGAAAGGTTCCGCAGGCACCTGGATGGGTTTTAGTGGAGCCTGGGGAATAGAGATGTTAGGTTTACCTGCCATCTGACATGTATGACACTGTTGTACGTACTTTTTAACGTCTTTTACCATACCTGGCCAGTAGTAGTCTTGTCTGATTCCGTGGTAGGTTTTGTTGAAACCATAGTGAGAAAGAGCTCAGTGGGCCAGGTGTAGAATATCGGGCCGTATGCTGGTGGGAATCACTAGTTGTTCAACATTGGCCCAATCATCATCCTCCTTCAGCTTGCTGGGTCTGTATCTGCGGTAGAGCAACTCATTCTCTAGGAAGAACCCAGGGATACTGTCAGGTTGAGTCTCAGCCTGGAAGAATAATGGTGTTAATGATTGATCTTCCCTCTGTAACTTACGGAACTCCAACTTGGTAAGATTTGGTGGTAGATTCAGACGGTCTTGAGGGACAGCGGTAGCAGTATAGTCAGCTGGTTGCGGTCGTGCAGCTTGTGCACGGGTGGTCACCAAAACCGGAGGAGAAACTTGATCACTTTCTTGGACCTCTGCTGTAACATATTCAAAGATGGGATTATCCATTACAGAAGTACACACCTCGGGTTTGTCCGTGATGATCAGGTTGGACAGTTTCAGATCTTCTGCCAAGTCGTTGCCCAGGAGAAGTTGCACACCAGGCATGGGAAAAGGCTTTTTCCTGATGGCGACTTGGACTTCACCGGTCACGAAGGGACAATCCACGTGGACTCTGGTGAGTGGATATGGAGTGGTAGCAGTGAGGTCAGTGATAAGGACGGTTTCCCCGGTGTAGGTGACGTTAGACACAGCCGATTTCAAGATAATGGACTGAAGAGCCGCTGTGTCCCTCAAGATCTTCAATTTGAAACATCCCTCCGAATCTGTACCGTTGGTAGAGACAGTTCCAGGATACAGGTGTTTACTGAAGAGAGAAAGATCATTAACATGAACACCAACATTCATCACAGGCTTACCGGACTTAGGAGTCTGCTTGGGTTTAGTAGATTCATTGCTCTTGTATTGAGCCTTCACACATCTGTGTATGGTATGTCCATAGAGTTTACAATACTTACAATACAATTGTGAGCTCGCTTCCTCTGTACTCACTTTATCGTAACTGTACCAAGACTTCTTACTGGGAGGTGGTGATGGTGTCAGCCGGTGGATGAGGCTGTAGGTGTCAGCCGACTTCGCACATTTGATGTAGTTTTCTTCTTTATCTGCTAAATAAAAACGGACGGAAGGGGGAACACGTCCCAAGAATTCCTCAACTAGCATGAGGTTGATGAGTTCTGCAAATGTAGAGACATGTGCTGCTGTTTCACCACAGTAGCAGCCGTAATGTTCTTTACTGGAACTGCTATGGGGAATCTGGTGGTAGGACACATGATAGTTAATATATATGCGTTGCCAGAACTGGTCCGGGGTAAAGGACCAACACAGTCTATGATGAGTCTGTGGAAAGGTTCCCAGGCACCTGGATGGGTTTTAGTGGAGCCTGGGGAATAGAGATGTTAGGTTTACCTGCCATCTGACATGTATGACACTGTTGTACGTACTTTTTAACGTCTTTTACCATACCTGGCCAGTAGTAGTCTTGTCTGATTCCGTGGTAGGTTTTGTTGAAACCATAGTGAGAAAGAGCTCAGTGGGCCAGGTGTAGAATATCGGGCCGTATGCTGGTGGGAATCACTAGTTGTTCAACATTGGCCCAATCATCATCCTCCTTCAGCTTGCTGGGTCTGTATCTGCGGTAGAGCAACTCATTCTCTAGGAAGAACCCAGGGATACTGTCAGGTTGAGTCTCAGCCTGGAAGAATAATGGTGTTAATGATTGATCTTCCCTCTGTAACTTACGGAACTCCAACTTGGTAAGATTTGGTGGTAGATTCAGACGGTCTTGAGGGACAGCGGTAGCAGTATAGTCAGCTGGTTGCGGTCGTGCAGCTTGTGCACGGGTGGTCACCAAAACCGGAGGAGAAACTTGATCACTTTCTTGGACCTCTGCTGTAACATATTCAAAGATGGGATTATCCATTACAGAAGTACACACCTCGGGTTTGTCCGTGATGATCAGGTTGGACAGTTTCAGATCTTCTGCCAAGTCGTTGCCCAGGAGAAGTTGCACACCAGGCATGGGAAAAGGCTTTTTCCTGATGGCGACTTGGACTTCACCGGTCACGAAGGGACAATCCACGTGGACTCTGGTGAGTGGATATGGAGTGGTAGCAGTGAGGTCAGTGATAAGGACGGTTTCCCCGGTGTAGGTGACGTTAGACACAGCCGATTTCAAGATAATGGACTGAAGAGCCGCTGTGTCCCTCAAGATCTTCAATTTGAAACATCCCTCCGAATCTGTACCGTTGGTAGAGACAGTTCCAGGATACAGGTGTTTACTGAAGAGAGAAAGATCATTAACATGAACACCAACATTCATCACAGGCTTACCGGACTTAGGAGTCTGCTTGGGTTTAGTAGATTCATTGCTCTTGTATTGAGCCTTCACACATCTGTGTATGGTATGTCCATAGAGTTTACAATACTTACAATACAATTGTGAGCTCGCTTCCTCTGTACTCACTTTATCGTAACTGTACCAAGACTTCTTACTGGGAGGTGGTGATGGTGTCAGCCGGTGGATGAGGCTGTAGGTGTCAGCCGACTTCGCACATTTGATGTAGTTTTCTTCTTTATCTGCTAAATAAAAACGGACGGAAGGGGGAACACGTCCCAAGAATTCCTCAACTAGCATGAGGTTGACGAGTTCTGCAAATGTAGAGACATGTGCTGCTTCCAGCCATTTCATGAAATATCTTTTCTTGGTATTGGCAAATTCTAGAAAGGTGGTGGTACTTGCCTTAAGATGATCACGGAATTTTCGTCTGTAGCTTTCGGTGGAGAGAAGGTAGGCGTCCAACACTGCTTGCTTCAGGGTCTGGTAGTCATTCTCAGACGCTCTCAGGTACTGAAAGTAACTGCAGCTCTACCTGTAAGATGCACTCTGAGAAGGGTAGACCATTGGTCAGCAGGCCAGCTAAGTTGATTAGCTAGGGTCTCAAAGGTGGTAAAAAAGACATCAATCTCTGTCTCAACGAAAGGTGGCATTAACTTACTTGCATGGGAGATATTGAAACTTACTGGAAGACTGGAGGTAGCTTGTTGGCGTTGAGTGTGGTCTGTAGTCTCCAACGTGACTTCTCGTTGACGACATTCTATAGCCATATCCGCTTGCTTTTTATCATGCTCACGTTGCATCTCCAAGTGACGATGTTTTGCTTCAAACTGTACTCGCTCACGCTCTCTGAGTAGCACAGTCTCACGTTCTTGTTCTTTCCTGATTACAGTCTCTCTTTCCCTTAGGGCCGCCTCTCTTTCTTGCTCTTCTTTCCTTATTGCAGCTTCTTCTTTCCTCAGTTGTAGAGCTTCTTTTGCCAGGGCAACCTCTCTTTCTTTCATGTGGATAGCTTCTTGCTGTTGCTCTCTCTTAAGTTTTGCAAGTTCTAGTTTGAGTTTCATAGTTGCCAAATCATGTTTATCTGCAATGGAATAAGTTTCGTGAGTTTCAGAGTCAATTTTTCCTTCATCTAAGAGGTGATCCATGATTAAGTTATGTAATTCATTTTTGTTGGCTCCATGGGGAACATCTAGTTGATACTCGTGTGCAAGAGTTTGTAATTCAGTCCTCTTGGCACGACATAAGGTCCCTATTTCACCTGCTGGATCGTTACGGAAAGATTGGAGACGAAACATGGTGAAAGATAGCAAATAAATGTACATGAATATAGTTGTGATATGGTAACTGTCAGAAACAGGATAACGTGGCAACTGGTAACTATCCTGTGGAATTTTAATCTTTAACAATTAATGTTCATTATAGGATAGTAAATGATTAGTTAATCATAATCGCAGGAAATCTTGTACCCGGTACTCAATGTAAGAGAATAAGGGCAAGAAAATCCTACTAAATAAATGAAACTGAGTTTCTAAAACAAATGAAACATTTAATTGCTCCAAAAGTGAATAAGGTAGTCCAAGAATGTAGGCATACATTGCCGAGTCTCTTTACGACATAAGCAAGGGTTTCCCACTAAATGAATATGATACTTACAGAATTAGCGAACTTTGTGCCTGTAAAAAGAAAGCTAATTCCCTACCTAAGTAAATATCATCATCTCTGACCGACGTGTAGGGGTGCGAGTGTCAACTGGTGACGAGAACTGCTGCTGAGGTCCCAACTCAGCAACGTAGTCCGTGCTAGAAGAACTATGGCCCTCTTATCCTCCTTCGGTCGGATTGCAGAAGATAGGGTGCTTTGACCTGAAGACAAACCAAAGTACCAGGGTACCACAATGATGATCTGCTGATAATATGAGAAATATCCTAGGGACAAAAGGTGGTAAACACGAGTAATAACACGGAGGGAGGGATGACCAATTAAGAGAATGACTGAGACCTCCAATCACCACGTAATCCAAAGTTATCCCACACTTACCATATGCTACTCTCGGAATGCACAATACACACAGCACCATATAAATATAAAAATTAATGATAATATTGAAAAGCAACTTTAGCAAAGCGAAGTACCCTTACCACAAATTGACGTTCTGGTACTAGTACCTAAGTGAAGCTCCTGGACAGGCCCCCATTAAATGTGACGGGAAAGTGTTGGAGTATAGATGTTCGGCAGTCCTCCAATGGCAGGTGTCAATGCCTGGTCACACTTACAAAAAAAGATAGACTGGTTGTCTGTTGTCTGTGGTAAGTTAGAGGGAGGAACACGTAAAACACAAAGTATGAACAATGAAACTTTAATTAATATATTTACTTTAAACATAAATGAAAATAAAGACAAATCTCGGGTAAATGACTGGTGTAAATAAATAACAAAGATAAATGCAAAAATACAATAGATTAAATAATATAATGATGAGATGGTGCTGAGAATATTGGCTTTAGCTGAGACCTCCCTTAGTATACGAAAGCCTGAGAGCTTAGTATGCCAGAGAGAGATGTCAACTCTAAGAGTACAAAGAATATTCTGAAGTTGATGGCTGGTCAGGCTCAGACGTCGACTCAGGTAGATGGCGCTGAGGTGCAGGGTGCAGGTGTGTGGTCGGCGAGTCACCAATCAGGAGCAGGCAGGCAGGGATGGGTAGTTTGCTGGTTGACGACGGGCCGGCGTGGAGGGTGTGTGGATTTGGGGGGTGTTAGGGTACGTTTTGCCTCCTGGTCAAAACGTTTTGTGCTACCGGTGACGTATCTTGAATGTAGCATCTTATACTTGTAGAATTGACGTAACTTTAGGTAGGGAAGAGCAGGCTCAATCTCTCTGAAACGCAACACAGAATTCTGCTCAAATGCCTCCTTCAGCTCCTGTAGATGTCTGACATCAGGTACCTGTCTGCAGATATCAGACATCTGCAGGAGCTGAAGGAGGCATTTGAGCAGAATTCTGTGTTGCGTTTCATTTACGAGATGGAGAAGGATGGGAAGCTGCCCTTTCTAGATGTAACAGTCATGGAAAGGAGCAGAGTTTTCCACACTGCAGTCTATACTAAGGAAACAAACATAGGAATGTGCCTGAATGCCAACAGTGACTGCCCGGACAGGTACACGAGGAGTGTTGTTAACGCTTATGTCGACCGTGCCCTCAGCCACAGCTCAGAATGAAAGCAAGTCGACGAAGAACTCTGTAGGGTAAGGCAGGTCCTAGTCAACAACGGCTTCTCCAATGGTTTCGTGGAAGACATCATAAGAAGGAAAGTGAAACGCCATGCAACCTCTGAAGAGACAACTAACACAACACCTATACCCCCTATTAGACTATTTTACAGGACCTTCTTTTCCACAGCCCATAAAATGGAGGAAAGGGTCCTGAAAGATATTGTCAGTAGAAACGTTATCCCTACAGACAAAAATCAGAAGATACAACTGACGATTTACTATAAAACCAGAAAAACGGGCAGCCTACTCATGAGAAACTCTCCAGACACAAAGCAGAACGCTTTAAAAGAGACCAACGTCGTCTATGTCTTCAAATGCCCTCTTGGGGACTGTAAGCCTCAAAAAACCCAGTATATAGGCAAGACAACAACATCTCTTTCCAGGCGTTTAACGATGCATAAGCAACAGGGCTCCATTAAGGAACATATAATCTCTTCCCACAAACAAACCATCACCAGAGAAATATTAGCAAACAACACAGAAATCATTGATAGATACAGCGATAGAAGACGGCTTGACGTCTGCGAGGCACTACACATCAAGAAGTCAACACCAGCAATCAACAGCCAATTAATGCACAACTATATTCTACCCACTTCAAGACACCGCTCCAATATAGAAGCATCAAGAAATATGGACCAATAGGCTTTCTACAATTACTTCCACTCAATACCCATTGTTTCGTGTTCTGTCTTGTGTTTGAATTTAATACCCATTCAATACCCATTTTTGTAAGTTTGTTTTCACCTCATCCACATCACCCAAATGTAGATATAAACTCGAAAATTTGTAAGCTCTATTCAGTTTCAGTTGTGTGTTTGTAAACTAAAGTCTTTGAAAATGTAATAAGTTTTACGCAACGCGCTCAAGTGTCGCGTCAGACTAGAAATAAAAATGAATTTTGGAGAATTGATCTTTGAATTACCATCAACAGTGAAAAGAAATGTAAGAAAGATAGAGAAAATTCGTGTTACAATTATTAATCTTACTTTTTCGGTCATATTTAATATATATATATATATATATATATATATATATATATATATATATATATATATATATATATATATATATATATATACATATATATATATATATATATATATATATATATATATATATATAAACACTGATCATTTGTATGTGGAAAATCCGCTGAGAAATGGGAAATGAGATGAACGTTTCGGTCGATCAAAGCCGTTGTCAACACCAGACTGACTTAAGCGATACAAACGTGAAGGTGAAGGCCAAAAAATGAGACCTGGCTATCCTTGCCCAGGTAAAGATTTATCCAGAAACAGGTATAGATTAGTTTAGAATAGTCAGAAGGATTAAGTTATCAGAGATGACCGCTTAAGTATAAAAGATTAAACAAAAAACTTCACTGAACAAACACTCATACTTTGTGTCATTATATACTGGAATGTGAAAAAATCACGGAATTCAAAGATAACACCATCAATGGTGTCCAAGAGATGTGTAAGTACTTCATTCATAATGATGTGCTGCCCGAAATCTTAGCGAAGTATCCAAAATTTGCTTATTGTAGGTAATGCATGCACATGACTGTAAAGCTGCCGCCCAGTTGGGTGGATGTGCAGCAAGACTAGTAACTGTATGACTCACCCTAGATGTAAAGTGCCTTGTATAGTGACTGTTGTGAGATTCTTGTAGAATCACTTGTGATACAAAAGATATTTTGTATATTTTTTGAGATATATACAAGAGTTGTTACATTCTTGTACAGCCACTTGTACGCGTAGTGTTTCGGGCAGGTCCCTGGAATACGACTTCCGCTGCGAAGAATCGTTTTTACAATCAAGTACCCATTTTACTGTTGAGTTAAATAGAGGCTACAGTTAAGGATTTGCGCCCAGTAAATCCTCCCCGGCCAGGATATGAACCCATGACAAAGCACTCGTGGAACGCCTGGCGAGTGTCTTATCACTACACCAGGGGGACCTGGTATATTATTGATGTGTGTATTTGTGAGGGTGATTAAATATGTATATATATATGTACATGTATGTTTGAGTATGTGTACATGTATATATAACAGTAATAATTGTGTAACTTGCGTCAAAATTTTTTATTTCCTTAGCTAAACGAACTATAGGGTTCAGTTCCTGAACATATTATGTGCCTCTGTAATCCTTTGCACCACCGCCCATGGGATGGGTATGGGGTGCATAATAAAGAAAGAAATTGAATTGAACAAACACCTATGATTATAATATTGTAATTAGACACGGGAACCCCCAATCAGAGTTTTTTCTTAAACTGTTGTGAAATATTGTAATTTAAAAATGGGTCAGGTTTGTTGTTGTTGTTGATTTAAAGGCGACGACGGTTGTGAGATCGAATGCGCCCCGGCGTATCCGTTAAGGGTTAATCGCGAAGCCAGGAAAGGTGAAACGCCAAGCCTAAACGCCAACCCCCGACACCTCTCGGCCAAGCCGGCCCCCGAACACCGTCACCCCGCCGGGAGAACCAGCCAGAACACGTCAAAAAAAAATCTATCAACAATCCCGTGACTCAAGACGATATGTGCGCCAGGCATCGTACAACCGGACGATTGAATAGGGATGCCAAACAACAGTAGCAAAGCCAAAACGCAAAAACAGAACGTGCTCAGGCGGTTCCCAGGCAGAGGAGGTGAGACGTCTGCTCGTCGTCAAGGATGAACCAGGAATCCGCGTCAGGTTTATACTTACCAGTACTAACTTTGAGAAGATTTGGACAGACTCAATCAAATTCCCTTCCACGAAACCACTGCAATTGGTAATGCTTTTCGCTCCTTCCCAATTAATAGTGTGATCACACAAACTTGTGTGTAGATAAAATGCACTAGACTTTTGGGCAGTTATAATACTCTTAGCATGTTGGGACCAACGCAATTGTAAGGAATTTCCTGTTGGTCCAAGGTGCATAGACTCACAATCATTGCAGGGAATCGAATTCACACAACCTGCTGCACCAGGGGAGTTTTTTTTTTTTATTAAATTGGACTTGATCGTACGATTAGTGAATACCAAATAGATATTAAGATTCATAAAAACCGGGAAAAGTTTTTCATGTCATACCACATGTCATGTAATAACATGACTCCACCTGCCAACGATTATCGGGCAATTCAAACCTGGTTACGCATATAAGAATGTTCAGACCCACAAGCCTGGAAGCCATCAAATTCATTGATCTTGGTCACACGGGCTGGGTGCTTCAATTTTACCTCTTCAATAAGGATAACAGTGCCTGAGGAAGCCAAGAACCGACTCACGTCTGTGTAAATACCTGCTAAAGACTAAGTGGGTCGAGGAAACCTACCTTTCCAGCAGTGCAATAGAATCAACTGAAAAAGGTGTGTGTTCTTTTGGCGGGAGGCGTGCGAGGGAGGGGGAAGTACACAGGCCAGGGCGAGGATTATCCCAGTGCCACCATAAACAATAACCTCCAGGCGAGGAAGAGGCCTCAAGTGGAGGGAGAGAAGGGGAGGCTCACAAACCTGCTTGTATTACAGCAGGCTTGGAGGTGAATATGTGTGTCTTTTCAGATGTACAGTGAGTTTGTAGTGCTAAACATAATGCATCAGTGAAACTTCATGTTAATTGTGTGTGACCGCTGCCTGTGGCGGGCACCCCCCACCCCCCTCCCTTTCCAAGCCTCACGCAGGTCTTGCCAGTCTATCCAGCAACCCACTCCCGGCGGCTGACCCGACGTCCACCGTCACCACACGGCTACCGTCATCCCACTGCCACCCCTCGCCCACCGTCACCCCACGTCCACCTACGTCACACGCCCTGCGGCTCCACCACCAGGAAAGGGTGGACGGATACATGTGGTGTCGTCAAGAGAGGGAGAGGGTCACCAGTGTGCCAATGATTGTTTGAAAAAGATAAGTTGATTACAGCCCGGTGGTGGACATTGCGAGTATCGTGTTGAGTGCACCACACCCAGTGAGCCAGAATACATTCACCAGTGTGTAGTGATATAAAAGGAAATTATCCAAGACTCGAGTGCCACCCCCCTAACCCTCCCTCCAACCCCCAATGTGAAGTGTTTTTCCCCTCCCCTGTATTGTGTGTGGTGTCTTTCACTCCCCCTCCCCCTACTTCCTACGATCAGGCGATCACGCCTTTCCCTCCCTGCCCATGCCAGCACACAGCCTCCCATGCATCCCCATCTCCACCCACCATCTTAACGTGCCCACCCACCCAAGGCATCTGCCTAGACATGGCGCATGGTATACGGAACTACCAGGTTCCACCCAGCTAGGAGGAAAGCAGCACTCAGGAGCCTGATGCTCCTGAGTGCTGAGTCCGAGTCCGAGGTTTATATCGCTATCGTTTCATTTGCTCCGGGCTCCTTCGGAGGGTATACAGGGGTAAGACCTCAACATGTCAAGGAAATGGTGAACCCTGTTCTTGGGCCAGCTGCATAGGCGCTCCTGACAGTAATCACAATGTTTGTCAACAACTGCCTCGCCGGGTTAATCCCTGATGAAATCAAACCATTCTTCTTTGGTACATCTCTATGTGCCCTGAAAAGGAAGGGGGAAGGGATCAGACCCATTGCCGTTGGTAATACCCTTCGCCGCCTAGTTGTAAGGGCTGCTGTCAGAAGTATCCAAATGGAAGCAGCCACCATGCTGCAACCCAACCAGCTGGGGTTTGGGGTCCCCCCAAGGTTGTGAAGCAGCAGCTCATGCTGCACGAGCCTACATTAGTTCTCTTACTGAAGACCAGGCAGTAGTAAAATTAGATTTCAAAAACGCTTTCAACTCGGTCAAAAGGGATGTAGTCCTCACCGCAATCCAGGAACATTGCCCAAGCATTCTCCCCTTTGTGTCAGCAGGCTACAGCATAGACTCAACCCTCCTGTTTGGCGAACACAAAGTCACCTCAGCAAACGGAATTCAACAGGAAGACCAATTGCACCTTTCTTCTTTTGCATAGCGGTTTGAGATATCAAAAACAGACTAAAATGAGCTCAATGTCTGGTTCCTGGATGATGGCACTCTGGTAGGCACACAAGACTCCCTGCTGGAAGATCTGCAGCTGGTGAAGGGGCCATGGTACCCGAAAATCCGAAGAAAATGGAATATTTACGAAAAATTACGAAAAATACTACAACGTTCTGGCAACACTGTGGTCCAAACCGTTTAATGATATCTTGAAAAATAACGTAATTAGAGTCAAATTTCCCGCTGCAACTTTCGTGAATCTGGTCCTCGCGGCGTGAGTGCGCCGCGGGGTATTGTATCTTACGTTGTAGAAGTCATATTTTTCGTAATAGCGTTGAAAATAACATGTTATGCATAAAATGAATATAAACTCACTCATTGGCAACAGTATCGTGAGAGAGAGAGGGTGGTACGTGGCTCAGGCCCTCAGTCACTGTGTGTGTCTCTTGGAGAGTGGATGTATCGCTGACGCGCTCTCACAATATCTCCCAGAACTCATGCTATTTTTGCTATTTGTACTGCAATATGACTTACCAAACGAACAAGAGAAAAGCATTGAAAGCTAGATGCATGCGAGCTCTCCATAGAAGGTACGAGCTGGCCGCAATGCGTAAATCACGCATTGTCATGAGTGACCGCGAGTAGAGTAACTTGTCGCGCGCGCTACGCAACTCCAACTTTTACAACTAGATCTGCTCTCACAGCCTTTATTTATTATTCAATTTACATGAAACTTGCACGTTATATGTAGAGTTTACGCCTCTATAAACGGATGTCATTATTCTTATCTACGTAGATTTATTGATTTTATAAATAATGATACACTTCATTTTGTTGCATACGTTTTTGGGAAACTTTTATAAATCTGTATTATTGCACTAAATACATCTGGGATAATGATGTGACATCCAAATCTTTATTATATAGTAAGGTCATAGCTGAGTGTCGTAGAAATGATTTTGGTTCACAATTGTGGGCTGTGAGATCAATTGAACATTGTTGAAATTTTTTTTTTCTCCTTCTCTATTTAGGCTGAGATGCTGAAACTTGGCCTAGGTGCAGAACCTTTCACATGTATCAGGATAATAAATTATGAATACCCTACAACACTTTCTTATATCCTATTACCATGGCCCCTGAAAGGGGAAGACCGTGGATTTCGTTCTTAACCCCTCCAAGTGCGAAGTTAAAAATGATGAGCTCCTCAAGTCAATATTCAGGGAGGCACTCAACTAAGGTTTAGATGACAGTCAGTGGGACCAAGCAACACTACCAGTGAGATTCGGGGATATAGGCATATGAAAGGCAACTGAGGGAGCACTTCCAGAATGTACAGCAGCCAACGAATTAGTAGGGCAGATCATACTGGAGCTTATGAGAAACACAGCGGGAACTCATGATCACAAGTTCATCGAAGCAGCCAGTCAATGGAAAACCATTGCACACCCTCTACCCCGACCACAGGCCCTAAAAAACCACAAGTAGGCCCACTGGGATAGCCCCATAATGAAAAAGACCTCCACAACAATGCTTGAAAATGCAGATGCTGAGAACAAAGCCCGCCTCCTAGCAGTAACAGCACTCCATGCCACAGTTTTTTTTATTTGCTGTGCCCAATCCAGCCCTGGGAACTCGCCTCAATCATGACACCCTCAGCATTGGAGTTGCCCTTTGCCATGCCGCCCCCATTCTCACCGAACGTAGATGCATCTGTGGAATGGCGATGGCAGAGCAATATGGTCGTCATAGTCTGGTATGTCGTAAATCCCAGGGTAAGACTGGAAGACATGAAGAAGTCAACAAAAAACATCAAGAGGAGCCTCGCCACGGCCCGCTGCCCAGCACAAAGAGAACCACACTTATTCAGACCCAACGAACCTCTGAAGCACCCAGAAAGCTTACCATCCTTCCTTGGAAGGATGGTAAGCAAGTGGTGTGGGACTACACATGCGCTGCCACAATGGAAAGTACCTACCTCTACCACAGCACAGGCGAAAGAGGGCGGCGCTGCTTCTTTCAGGGAATCGCAGAAAACCATCAAATACAGAGGACTGGCACACTGCTACAGCTTTATTCTGATCGGTTTGGAGTCCCTCGGTTCGTGAGGGAAATGTGCATTGTTAGTTCCTGAAGGAATTGGAGGACAAATTTATCAGCGCTACAAAGGACCAGAGAGTGAAAAGTTTCTTGTTCTAGCACCTCAGTGTCGTGATTCAGAGGGGAAATGCCTGTTGTATCTTGGGCACGAGTCCAACTTCGGAGGAATTCAAAGAAGTGATCGAATGCAACAATGATCGAATATGTCCGTAACATTTATCAGTGTTTCCATCGGCGTGTTTTTCATTTTACTTGCACAGTATTGGTTGTGTTGTGTATGTGTTAATGCCACATTTTGTAATCATGTAATCTTGTACAATAAATTTCCCTATATATATAAATATATATGGGGTGGTAGGAGAAGACAATATGTGCCACTGTTACCTTGAGGTGCTTCCGGGGCTTAGCGTCCCCGCGGCCGGGTCGTCGACCAGGCCTCCTGGTTGCCGGACTGATCAACCAGGCTGTTGGACGCGGCTGCTCGCAGCCTGACGTATGATTCACAGCCTGGTTGATCAGGTACCCTTTTGAGGTGCTTATCCAGTTCTCTCTTGAACACTGTGAGGGGTCGGCCAGTTATGCCCCTTATGTGTAGTGGAAGCGTGTTGACTAGTCTCGGGCCTCTGATGTTGATAGAGTTCTCTCTCAGAGTACCTGTTGCACCTCTGTTTTTCAACTCAACTTTTCTCTGTCTGTGTGCACGAGAGAGCCCGACAAGGCTCTCCCGGATGCTGCATATCGTCTTCTTCGAGGCACACTTCATGGGTGTAAACACGAGACTACAGGTGCTCTCTTCATGGGTGTGAATACGTGACAACAGGTGCTCTCTTCATGGGTGTGAACACGTGACAACAGGTGCTCTCTTCATAGGTGTGAACATGTGACAACAGGTGCTCACTTCAAGGGTGTGAATATGTGACAACAGGTGCTCACTTCATGGGTGTGAACACGTGACAACAGGTGCTCACTTCATGGGTGTGAACATGCGACTACAGGTGTTCACTTCATGAGTGTGAACACGTGACAACACCTGGTTTCTCATCTTAGTGACGTTAATCTCTTTCTCCTAAATTAGGTATTATTCCGGGTGATATTTGAGTGAGTGGCCTGACATTGTATTTGAGTGCAGTGTCAGAAGAAGTGGCAGCACGAGAGGGTGACTACTCTGATGGTGTTATTATTGTTGTTGCATTTTTTATTTATCACACTGTGATCAACTTGGGGGTTCCTGGCCGGAAGTTGCCATCCTGTTTGCAGTTCTGATAAGTTGGGGAGGCTCTGTCTGGGGGGATTTTCCCCATGTTAGTTATGATCCCTATTTGTATGTATATATGTATATATGTATGTATTCACCTAGTTGTGCTTACAGGGGTTGAGCTCTGCTCTTTTAGCTCGCCTCTAAACTGTCAATCAACGAGTAATTTTAATTACTTTTTCCTACACACACACCCACACTCCCAGGAAGCAGCCAGTAACAGCTGCCTTACTCTCAGGCAACTATCTCAGGGGCATCAGGGTGAAACACACTGTGCCCAATTGTCTCCACCGGCGCCGGGAATCGAACCCCGGTCCACACTACTACGTATACAGTGTGCTGTCCAATGAGCCACCAGCGCCCCATGTATGTATGTATGTATGTATGTATGTATGTATGTATGTATGTATGTATGTATGTATGTATGTATGTATGTATGTATGTATGTATGTATGTATGTATGTAAGTATGTATGTATGTATGTATGTATGTATGTATGTATGTATGTATGTATGTATGTATGTATGTATGTATGTAAGTTTGTATGTATGTACTCACCTAGTTGTGCTTGCGGGGGTTGAGCTCTGGCTCTTTGGTCCCGCCTCTCAACCGTCAGTCAACAGGTGTACAGGTTCCTGAGCCTATTGGGCTCTATCATATCTACACTTGAAACTGTGTATGGAGTCAGCCTCCACCACATTACATCCTAATGCATTCCATTTGTCAACCACTCTGACACTAAAAAAGTTCTTTCTAATATCTCTGTGGCTCATTTGGGCACTCAGTTTCCACCTGTGTCCCCTAGTGCGTGTGCCCCTTGTGTTAAATAGCCTGTCTTTATCTACCCTGTCGATTCCCCTGAGAATCTTGAATGTGGTGATCATGTCCCCCTCTAACTCTTCTGTCTTCCAAAGAAGTGAGGTTTAATTCCCGTAGTCTCTCCTCGTAGCTCATACCTCTCAGCTCGGGTACTAGTCTGGTGGCAAACCTTTGAACCTTTTCCAGTTTAGTCTTATGCTTGACTAGATATGGACTCCATGCTGGAGCCGCATACTCCAGGATTGGTCTGACATATGTGGTGTATAATGTTCTGAAAGATTCCTTACACAAGTTTCTAAAGGCCGTTCTTATGTTAGCCAACCTGGCATATGCTGCTGATGTTATCCTCTTGATATGAGCTTCAGGGGACAGGTCTGGCGTGATATCAACCCCCAGGTCTTTCGCTCTCTCTGACTCTTGAAATATTTCATCTCCCAAATGATACCTTGTATCTGGTCTCCTGCTTCCTACCCCTATCTTCATTACATTACATTTGCTTGGGTTAAACTCTAACAGCCATTTGTTTGACCATTCCTGCAGCTTGTCCAGGTCTTATTGAAGCCTCAAGCTGTCCTCCTCTGTCTTAATCCTTCTCATAATTTTGGCGTCGTCAGCAAACGTCGAGAGGAATGAGTCTATACCCTCTGGGAGATCATTTACGTATGTCAGAAACAGGATAGGTCCAAGTATGTATGTATGTATGTGTCTGTCTTCCACATATCCATCGGTTTATGCGTCGATCTATCCATCTGTCTATCTACTCATCTATCCATCAATCTATTCATCTATCTATCAATCTATCAATCTGTCCGTGTATCCATTGATCAGTCCATCTCTCCATCTAGTCACTTGGACTGGACGGAGGAGCAACGGTCTTGCTTCATGCAGGTCGGCGTTCAATCCCCGACTGTCCAAATGGTTGGGCGCCATTTCTTTTCCCCCACCCCCCGTCCCATCGCAAATCCTTATCCAGATCCCTTCCAATTGCTATTTAGTCGTAATGGCTTGGCCTTTTCCCCTGATAATTCCCTCCCTCTCTCTCTCAATTACACACACATATATACTCCATCTAGTGTTTCATATATCCATCTCTCTATTCATCAAGCCACCTATCCGTCCTCTTGCTATGCATCCGTGAATATATATTAAGAAGCACTGAAACAACTGTATGGGTGTAAGAAATGTTAAAATGTTCAGAATAAAAACTCTATGTTAATCACACGCTAATATTTTGCACTTTGTTCCACACGACTCCCTTAACATGTTGAGTTGTTGTATATAAATGTTAATATTTCTTAAAGCATTTGTTTGGCCTTCCCGACCATCATGTCCATCCCGACCATCCTGTCCTTCCCGACCTTCCAGGCCTTCCCGACCATCCTGTCCTTCCCGACCATCCCGTCCTTCCCGACCATCCTGGCCTTCCCGACCATCCTGTCCTTCCCGACCATACTGTCCTTCAAGACCATCATGTCCTTCCCGACCATCCCGTCCTTAACGACCATCCTGTCCTTCCCGACCATCCTGTCCTTCCCGACCATCCTGGCATTCCCGACCATCCTGTCCTTCCTGCCCTTCCCGACCATCCTGTCCTTCCTGCCCTTCCCGACCATCCTGTCCTTCCTGCCCTTCCCGACCATCCAGTCCTTCCCGACCATCCTGTCATTCCCGACCATCCTGTCCTTCCCGACCATCCCGTCCTTCCCGATCATCCTGTCCTTCCCGACCATCCTGTCCTTCCCGACCATCCTGGCATTCCCGACCATCCTGTTCTTCCTGCCCTTCCCGACCATCCAGTCCTTCCCGACCATCCTGTAATTCCCGACCATCCTGTCCTTCCCGACCATCCTGTCCTTCCCGATCATCCTGTCCTTCCCGACCGTCCTGTCCTTCCCGACCATCCTGTCATTCCCGACCATCCTTTCCTTCCCGACCATCCCGTCCTTCCCGACCATCTAGTCCTTCCCGACCATCCAGTCCTTCCCGACCATCCTGTCCTTCCCGACCATCCTGTCCTTCCCGACCATCCCGTCCTTCCCGACCATCCTGTCCTTCCCGCCCATCCTGCCCATCCTGTCCTTCCCGACCATCCTGTCCTTCCCGACCATCCTGTCCTTCCCGACCATCCTGTCCTTACCGACCATCCCGTCCTTCCCGACCATCCAGTCCTTCCCGACCATCCAGTCCTTCCCGACCATCCTGTCCTTCCCGACCATCCTGTCCTTCCCGACCATCCCATCCTTCCAGTCCTTCCCGACCATCCCGTCCTTCCCGACCATCCTGTCCTTCCTGCCCATCCTGTCCTTCCCGACCATCCTGGCCTTCCCGACCATCCTTTCCTTCCCGACAATCCCGTCCTTCCCGACCATCCTGGCCTTCCCGACCATCCTGTCCTTCCCGACCATCCTGTTCTTCCCGACCATCCTGTCCTTCCCGACCATCCCGTCCTTCCCGACCATCCTGTCCTTCCCGACCATCCTGTCCTTCCCGACCATCCAGTCCTTCCCGACCATCCTGTCCTTCCCGACCATTCCGTCCTTCCCGACCATCCTGTCCTTCCCGACCATCCTGTCCTTCCCGACCATCCTGTCCTTCCCGACCATCCTGTCCTTCCAGACCATCCCGTCCTCCCGACCATCCTGTCCTTGCTGCATATCCTGTCCTTCCCGACCATCCTGTCCTTCCAGACCATCCCGTCCTCCCGACCATCCTGTCCTTGCTGCCCATCCAGTCTTTCCCGACCATCCTGTCCTTCCCGACCATCCAGTCCTTCCCGACCATCTAGTCCTTCCCGACCATCCAGTCCTTCCCGACCATCCTGTCCTTCCCGACCATCCTGTCCTTCCCGACCATCCTGGCCTTCCCGACCATCCTGGCCTTCCCGACCATCCTGTCCTTCCCGACCATCCTGTCCTTCCCGGCCATCCAGTCCTTCCCGACCATCCTGTCCTTCCCGACCATCCCGTCCTTCCCGACCATCCTGTCCTTCCTGCCCATCCTGTCCTTCCCGACCATCCTGGCCTTCCCGACCATCCTTTCCTTCCCGACAATCCCGTCCTTCCCGACCATCCTGGCCTTCCCGACCATCCTGTCCTTCCCGACCATCCTGTCCTTCCCGACCATCCTGTCCTTCCTGCCCATCCTGTCCTTCCCGACCATCCTGGCCTTCCCGACCATCCTTTCCTTCCCGACAATCCCGTCCTTCCCGACCATCCTGGCCTTCCCGACCATTCTGTCCTTCCCGACCATCCAGTCCTTCCAGACCATCCTTTCCTTCCCGACCATTCCGTCCTTCCCGACCATCCTGGCCTTCCCGACTATCCTGTCCTTCCCGACCATACTGTCCTTCCAGACCATCCTGGCCTTCCCGACCATCCTGTCCTTCCCGACCATACTGTCCTTCCAGACCATCATGTCCTTCCCGACCATCCCGTCCTTAACGACCATCCTGTCCTTCCCGACCATCCTGTCCTTCCCGACCATCCTGGCATTCCCGACCATCCAGTCCTTCCTGCCCTTCCCGACCATCCTGTCCTTCCTGCCCTTCCCGACCATCCAGTCCTTCCCGACCATCCTGTCATTCCCGACCATCCTGTCCTTCCCGACCATCCCGTCCTTCCCGATCATCCTGTCCTTCCCGACCATCCTGTCCTTCCCGACCATCCTGGCATTCCCGACCATCCTGTCCTTCCTGCCCTTCCCGACCATCCAGTCCTTCCCGACCATCCTGTCATTCCCGACCATCCTGTCCTTCCCGACCATCCTGTCCTTCCCGATCATCCTGTCCTTCCCGACCATCCTGTCCTTCCCGACCATCCTGTCCTTCCCGACCATCCTTTCCTTCCTGACCATCCCGTCCTTCCCGACCATCCAGTCCTTCCCGACCATCCTGTCCTTCCCGACCATCCTGTCCTTCCCGAACATCCTGTCCTTCCCGACCATCCCGTCCTTCCCGACCATCCTGCCCATCCTGTCCTTCCCGACCATCCTGTCCTTCCCGACCATCCTGTCCTTCCCGACCATCCTGTCCTTACCGACCATCCCGTCCTTCCCGACCATCCAGTCCTTCCCGACCATCCTGTCCTTCCCGACCATCCTGTCCTTCCCGACCATCCTGTCCTTCCCGACCATCCCGTCCTTCCCGACCATCCCATCCTTCCCGTCCTTCCCGACGATCCCGTCCTTCCCGACCATCCTGTCCTTCCTGCCATCCTGTCCTTCCCGACCATCCTGTCTTTCCTGCCCATCCTGTCCTTCCCGACCATCCTGGCCTTCCCGACCATCCTTTCCTTCCCGACAATCCCGTCCTTCCCGACCATCCTGGCCTTCCCGACCATCCTATCCTTCCCGACCATCCCGTCCTTCCCGACCATCCTGTCCTTCCCGACCATCCTGTCCTTCCCGACCATCCAGTCCTTCCCGACCATCCTGTCCTTCCCGACCATTCCGTCCTTCCCGACCATCCTGTCCTTCCCGACCATCCTGTCCTTCCCGACCATCCTGTCCTTCCCGACCATCCTGTCCTTCCAGACCATCCCGTCCTCCCGACCATCCTGTCCTTGCTGCCCATCCTGTCCTTCCCGACCATCCTGTCCTTCCAGACCATCCCGTCCTCCCGACCATCCTGTCCTTGCTGCCCAACCAGTCTTTCCCACCAATCCTGTCCTTCCCGACCATCCAGTCCTTCCCGACCATCCTTTCCTTCCCGACCATCCTGTCCTTCCCGACCATCCTGTCCTTCCCGACCATCCAGTCCTTCCCGACCATCCTGTCCTTCCCGACCATCCCGTCCTTCCCGACCATCCTGTCCTTCCTGCCCATCCTGTCCTTCCCGACCATCCTGGCCTTCCCGAGCATCCTTTCCTTCCCGACAATCCCGTCCTTCCCGACCATCCTGGCCTTCCCGACCATCCTGTCCTTCCCGACCATCCTGTCCTTCCCGACCATCCTGTCCTTCCTGCCCATCCTGTCCTTCCCGACCATCCTGGCCTTCCCGACCATCCTTTCCTTCCCGACAATCCCGTCCTTCCCGACCATCCTGGCCTTCCCGACCATCCTGTCCTTCCCGACCATCCTTTCCTTCCCGACAATCCCGTCCTTCCCGACCATCCTGGCCTTCCCGACCATCCCGTCCTTCCCGACCATCCTGTCCTTCCCGACCATCCTGTCCTTCCTGCCCATCCTGTCCTTCCCAACCATCCCGACCATCCTGGCCCTCCCGACCATCCTGGCCTTCCCGACCATCCTATCCTTCCCGACCATCCCGTCCTTCCCGACCATCCCGTCCTTCCCGACCATCCTGTCCTTCTTGACCATCCCGTCCTTCCCGACCATCCTGTCCTTCCCGACCATCGCGTCCTATCCGACCATCCCGTCCTTCCCGACCATCCTGTCCTTCCCGACCATCCTGTCCTTCCCGACCATCCTGTCCTTCCCGACCATCCTGTCCTTCCCGACCATCCTTTCCTTCCCGACCATCCCGTCCTTCCCGACCATCCAGTCCTTCCCGACCATCCAGTCCTTCCCGACCATCCCGTCCTTCCCGACCATCCTGTCCTTCCCGACCATCCCGTCCTTCCCGACAATCCAGTCCTTCCCGACCATCCAGTCCTTCCCGACTATCCTGTCCTTCCCGACCATCCTGTCCTTCCCGACCATCCTGTCCTTCCCGACCATCCCATCCATCCCGACCATCCTGTCCTTCTCGACCATCCTGTCCTTCCCAACCATCATGTCCTTCCCGACCATCCTGTCCTTCCCGACCATACTGTCCTTCCAGACCATCATGTCCTTCCCGACCATCCCGTCCTTAACGACCATCCTGTCCTTCCCGACCATCCTGTCCTTCCCGACCATCCTGGCATTCCCGACCATCCTGTCCTTCCTGCCCTTCCCGACCATCCTGTCCTTCCTGACCATCCCGACCATCCAGTCCTTCCCGACCATCCTGTCATTCCCGACCATCCTGTCCTTCCCGACCATCCTGTCCTTCCCGACCATCCTGGCATTCCCGACCATCCTGTCCTTCCTGCCCTTCCCGACCATCCAGTCCTTCCCGACCATCCTGTCATTCCCGACCATCCTGTCCTTCCCGACCATCCTGTCCTTCCCGATCATCCTGTCCTTCCCGACCATCCTGTCCTTCCCGACCATCCTGTCCTTCCCGACCATCCTTTCCTTCCTGACCATCCCGTCCTTCCCGACCATCCAGTCCTTCCCGACCATCCAGTCCTTCCCGACCATCCTGTCCTTCCCGAACATCCTGTCCTTCCCGACCATCCCGTCCTTCCCGACCATCCCGTCCTTCCCGACCATCCCGTCCTTCCCGCCCATCCTGCCCATCCTGTCCTTCCCGACCATCCTGTCCTTCCCGACCATCCTGTCCTTCCCGACCATCCTGTCCTTACCGACCATCCCGTCCTTCTCGACCATCCAGTCCTTCCCGACCATCCAGTCCTTCCCGACCATCCTGTCCTTCCCGACCATCCTGTCCTTCCCGACCATCCCGTCCTTCCCGACCATCCCATCCTTCCCGTCCTTCCCGACCATCCCGTCCTTCCCGACCATCCTGTCCTTCCTGCCATCCTGTCCTTCCCGACCATCCTGTCTTTCCTGCCCATCCTGTCCTTCCCGACCATCCTGGCCTTCCCGACCATCCTTTCCTTCCCTACAATCCCGTCCTTCCCGACCATCCTGGCTTTCCCGACCATCCTATCCTTCCCGACCATCCCGTCCTTCCCGACCATCCTGTCCTTCCCGACCATCCTGTCCTTCCCGACCATCCAGTCCTTCCCGACCATCCTGTCCTTCCCGACCATTCCGTCCTTCCCGACCATCCTGTCCTTCCCGACCATCCTGTCCCTCCTGCCCTTCCCGACCATCCAGTCCTTCCCGACCATCCTGTCCTTCCCGACCATCCAGTCCTTCCCGACCATCCTGTCCTTCCCGACCATCCCGTCCTTCCCGACCATCCTGTCCTTCCTGCCCATCCTGTCCTTCCCGACCATCCTGGCCTTCCCGACCATCCTTTCCTTCCCGACAATCCCGTCCTTCCCGACCATCCTGGCCTTCCCGACCATCCTGTCCTTCCCGACCATCCTGTCCTTCCCGACCATCCTGTCCTTCCTGCCCATCCTGTCCTTCCCGACCATCCTGGCCTTCCCGACCATCCTTTCCTTCCCGACAATCCCGTCCTTCCCGACCATCCTGGCCTTCCCGACCATCCTGTCCTTCCCGACCATCCTTTCCTTCCCGACAATCCCGTCCTTCCCGACCATCCTGGCCTTCCCGACCATCCCGTCCTTCCCGACCATCCTGTCCTTCCCGACCATCCTGTCCTTCCTGCCCATCCTGTCCTTCCCAACCATCCCGACCATCCTGGCCCTCCTGACCATCCTGGCCTTCCCGACCATCCTATCCTTCCCGACCATCCCGTCCTTCCCGACCATCCCGTCCTTCCCGACCATCCTGTCCTTCTTGACCATCCCGTCCTTCCCGACCATCCTGTCCTTCCCGACCATCGCGTCCTATCCGACCATCCCGTCCTTCCCGACCATCCTGTCCTTCCCGACCATCCTGTCCTTCCCGACCATCCTGTCCTTCCCGACCATCCTGTCCTTCCCGACCATCCTTTCCTTCCCGACCATCCCGTCCTTCCCGACCATCCAGTCCTTCCCGACCATCCAGTCCTTCCCGACCATCCCGTCCTTCCCGACCATCCTGTCCTTCCCGACCATCCCGTCCTTCCCGACAATCCAGTCCTTCCCGACCATCCAGTCCTTCCCGACCATCCTGTCCTTCCCGACCATCCTGTCCTTCCCGACCATCCTGTCCTTCCCGACCATCCCATCCTTCCCGACCATCCTGTCCTTCTCGACCATCCTGTCCTTCCCAACCATCATGTCCTTCCCGACCATCCTGTCCTTCCCGACCATACTGTCCTTCCAGACCATCATGTCCTTCCCGACCATCCCGTCCTTAACGACCATCCTGTCCTTCCCGACCATCCTGTCCTTCCCGACCATCCTGGCATTCCCGACCATCCTGTCCTTCCTGCCCTTCCCGACCATCCTGTCCTTCCTGACCATCCCGACCATCCAGTCCTTCCCGACCATCCTGTCATTCCCGACCATCCTGTCCTTCCCGACCATCCTGTCCTTCCCGACCATCCTGGCATTCCCGACCATCCTGTCCTTCCTGCCCTTCCCGACCATCCAGTCCTTCCCGACCATCCTGTCATTCCCGACCATCCTGTCCTTCCCGACCATCCTGTCCTTCCCGATCATCCTGTCCTTCCCGACCATCCTGTCCTTCCCGACCATCCTGTCCTTCCCGACCATCCTTTCCTTCCTGACCATCCCGTCCTTCCCGACCATCCAGTCCTTCCCGACCATCCAGTCCTTCCCGACCATCCTGTCCTTCCCGACCATCCTGTCCTTCCCGACCATCCCGTCCTTCCCGACCATCCCGTCCTTCCCGACCATCCCGTCCTTCCCGCCCATCCTGCCCATCCTGTCCTTCCCGACCATCCTGTCCTTCCCGACCATCCTGTCCTTCCCGACCATCCTGTCCTTACCGACCATCCCGTCCTTCCCGACCATCCAGTCCTTCCCGACCATCCAGTCCTTCCCGACCATCCTGTCCTTCCCGACCATCCTGTCCTTCCCGACCATCCCGTCCTTCCCGACCATCCCATCCTTCCCGTCCTTCCCGACCATCCCGTCCTTCCCGACCATCCTGTCCTTCCTGCCATCCTGTCCTTCCCGACCATCCTGTCTTTCCTGCCCATCCTGTCCTTCCCGATATCCTGGCCTTCCCGACCATCCTTTCCTTCCCGACAATCCCGTCCTTCCCGACCATCCTGGCTTTCCCGACCATCCTATCCTTCCCGACCATCCCGTCCTTCCCGACCATCCTGTCCTTCCCGACCATCCTGTCCTTCCCGACCATCCAGTCCTTCCCGACCATCCTGTCCTTCCCGACCATTCCGTCCTTCCCGACCATCCTGTCCTTCCCGACCATCCTGTCCTTCCCGACCATCCTGTCCTTCCCGACCACCCTGTCCTTCCAGACCATCCCGTCCTCCCGACCATCCTGTCCTTGCTGCCCATCCTGTCCTTCCCGACCATCCTGTCCTTCCAGACCATCCCGTCCTCCCGACCATCCTGTCCTTCCTGCCCTTCCCGACCATCCAGTCCTTCCCGACCATCCTGTCATTCCCGACCATCCTGTCCTTCCCGACCATCCTGTCCTTCCCGATCATCCTGTCCTTCCCGACCATCCTGTCCTTCCCGACCATCCTGTCCTTCCCGACCATCCTTTCCATCCTGACCATCCCGTCCTTCCCGACCATCCAGTCCTTCCCGACCATCCAGTCCTTCCCGACCATCCTGTCCTTCCCGAACATCCTGTCCTTCCCGACCATCCCGTCCTTCCCGACCATCCCGTCCTTCCCGCCCATCCTGCCCATCCTGTCCTTCCCGACCATCCTGTCCTTCCCGACCATCCTGTCCTTCCCGACCATCCTGTCCTTACCGACCATCCCGTCCTTCCCGACCATCCCGTCCTTCCCGACCATCCTGTCCTTCCCGACCATCCCGTCCTTCCCGACAATCCAGTCCTTCCCGACCATCCAGTCCTTCCCGACCATCCTGTCCTTCCCGACCATCCTGTCCTTCCCGACCATCCTGTCCTTCCCGACCATCCCATCCTTCCCGACCATCCTGTCCTTCTCGACCATCCTGTCCTTCCCAACCATCATGTCCTTCCCGACCATCCTGTCCTTCCCGACCATACTGTCCTTCCAGACCATCATGTCCTTCCCGACCATCCCGTCCTTAACGACCATCCTGTCCTTCCCGACCATCCTGTCCTTCCCGACCATCCTGGCATTCCCGACCATCCTGTCCTTCCTGCCCTTCCCGACCATCCTGTCCTTCCTGACCATCCCGACCATCCAGTCCTTCCCGACCATCCTGTCATTCCCGACCATCCTGTCCTTCCCGACCATCCTGTCCTTCCCGACCATCCTGGCATTCCCGACCATCCTGTCCTTCCTGCCCTTCCCGACCATCCAGTCCTTCCCGACCATCCTGTCATTCCCGACCATCCTGTCCTTCCCGACCATCCTGTCCTTCCCGATCATCCTGTCCTTCCCGACCATCCTGTCCTTCCCGACCATCCTGTCCTTCCCGACCATCCTTTCCTTCCTGACCATCCCGTCCTTCCCGACCATCCAGTCCTTCCCGACCATCCAGTCCTTCCCGACCATCCTGTCCTTCCCGAACATCCTGTCCTTCCCGACCATCCCGTCCTTCCCGACCATCCCGTCCTTCCCGACCATCCCGTCCTTCCCGCCCATCCTGCCCATCCTGTCCTTCCCGACCATCCTGTCCTTCCCGACCATCCTGTCCTTCCCGACCATCCTGTCCTTACCGACCATCCCGTCCTTCCCGACCATCCAGTCCTTCCCGACCATCCAGTCCTTCCCGACCATCCTGTCCTTCCCGACCATCCTGTCCTTCCCGACCATCCCGTCCTTCCCGACCATCCCATCCTTCCCGTCCTTCCCGACCATCCCGTCCTTCCCGACCATCCTGTCCTTCCTGCCATCCTGTCCTTCCCGACCATCCTGTCTTTCCTGCCCATCCTGTCCTTCCCGACCATCCTGGCCTTCCCGACCATCCTTTCCTTCCCGACAATCCCGTCCTTCCCGACCATCCTGGCTTTCCCGACCATCCTATCCTTCCCGACCATCCCGTCCTTCCCGACCATCCTGTCCTTCCCGACCATCCTGTCCTTCCCGACCATCCAGTCCTTCCCGACCATCCTGTCCTTCCCGACCATTCCGTCCTTCCCGACCATCCTGTCCTTCCCGACCATCCTGTCCTTCCCGACCATCCTGTCCTTCCCGACCACCCTGTCCTTCCAGACCATCCCGTCCTCCCGACCATCCTGTCCTTGCTGCCCATCCTGTCCTTCCCGACCATCCTGTCCTTCCAGACCATCCCGTCCTCCCGACCATCCTGTCCTTCCTGCCCTTCCCGACCATCCAGTCCTTCCCGACCATCCTGTCATTCCCGACCATCCTGTCCTTCCCGACCATCCTGTCCTTCCCGATCATCCTGTCCTTCCCGACCATCCTGTCCTTCCCGACCATCCTGTCCTTCCCGACCATCCTTTCCATCCTGACCATCCCGTCCTTCCCGACCATCCAATCCTTCCCGACCATCCAGTCCTTCCCGACCATCCTGTCCTTCCCGAACATCCTGTCCTTCCCGACCATCCCGTCCTTCCCGACCATCCCGTCCTTCCCGCCCATCCTGCCCATCCTGTCCTTCCCGACCATCCTGTCCTTCCCGACCATCCTGTCCTTCCCGACCATCCTGTCCTTACCGACCATCCCGTCCTTCCCGACCATCCAGTCCTTCCCGACCATCCAGTCCTTCCCGACCATCCTGTCCTTCCCGACCATCCTGTCCTTCCCGACCATCCCGTCCTTCCCGACCATCCCATCCTTCCCGTCCTTCCCGACCATCCCGTCCTTCCCGACCATCCTGTCCTTCCTGCCATCCTGTCCTTCCCGACCATCCTGTCTTTCCTGCCCATCCTGTCCTTCCCGACCATCCTGGCCTTCCCGACCATCCTTTCCTTCCCGACAATCCCGTCCTTCCCGACCATCCTATCCTTCCCGACCATCCCGTCCTTCCCGACCATCCTGTCCTTCCCGACCATCCTGTCTTTCCCGACCATCCAGTCCTTCCCGACCATCCTGTCCTTCCCGACCATTCCGTCCTTCCCGACCATCCTGTCCTTCCCGACCATCCTGTCCTTCCCGACCATCCTGTCCTTCCAGACCATCCCATCCTCCCGACCATCCCATCCTCCCGACCATCCTGTCCTTGCTGCCCATCCTGTCCTTCCCGACCATCCTGTCCTTCCAGACCATCCCGTCCTCCCGACCATCCTGTCCTTGCTGCCCATCCAGTCTTTCCCACCCATCCTGTCCTTCCCGACCATCCAGTCCTTCCCGACCATCCTTTCCTTCCCGACCATCCTGTCCTTCCCGACCATCCTGTCCTTCCCGACCATCCAGTCCTTCCCGACCATCCTGTCCTTCCCGACCATCCCGTCCTTCCCGACCATCCTGTCCTTCCTGCCCATCCTGTCCTTCTCGACCATCCTGGCCTTCCCGACCATCCTTTCCTTCCCGACAATCCCGTCCTTCCCGACCATCCTGGCCTTCCCGACCATCCTGTCCTTCCTGCCCATCCTGTCCTTCCCGACCATCCTGGCCTTCCCGACCATCCTTTCCTTCCCGACAATCCCGTCCTTCCCGACCATCCTGGCCTTCCCGACCATCCTGTCCTTCCCGACCATCCTGTCCTTCCCGATCATTCCGTCCTTCCCGTCCTTCCCGACCATCCCGTCCTTCCCGACCATCCCGTCCTTCCCGACCATCCTGTCGTTCCCGACCATCCTGGCCTTCCCAACCATCCCGACCATCCTGGCCCTCCCGACCATCCTGGCCTTCCCGACCATCCTATCCTTCCCGACCATCCCGTCCTTCCCGACCATCCCGTCCTTCCCGACCATCCCGTCCTTCCCGACTATCCCGTCCTTCCCGACCAACCTGTCGTTCCCGACCATTCTGGCCTTCCCAACCATCCCGACCATCCTGGCCTTCCTGACTATCCTGGCCTTCCCGACCACCCTGTCCTTCCCGATAATCCTGTTCTTCCTGACCATCCTGGCCTTCCCGACCATCCCGTCCTTCCCGACCATCCCGTCCTTCCCGACCATCCTGTCGTTCCCGACCATCCTGGCCTTCCCAACCATCCCGACAATCGTGGCCCTCCCGACCATCCTGGCCTTCCCGACCATCCTATCCTTCCCGACCATCCCGTCCTTCCCGACCATCCCGTCCTTCCCGACCATCCTGTCCTTCTTGACCATCCCGTCCTTCCCGACCATCCTGTCCTTCCCGACCATCGCGTCCTATCCGACCATCCCGTCCTTCCCGACCATCCTGTCCTTCCCGACCATCCTGTCCTTCCCGACTATCCTGTCCTTCTCGACCATCCTGTCCTTCCCGACCATCCTGTCCTTCCCGACCATCCCGTCCTTCCCGACCATCCAGTCCTTCCCGACCATCCAGTCCTTCCCGACCATCCCGTCCTTCGCGACCATCCTGTCCTTCCCGACCATCCCGTCCTTCCCAACAATCCAGTCCTTCCCGACCATCCTGTCCTTCCCGACCATCCTGTCCTTCCCGACCATCCTGTCCTTCCCGACCATCCTGTCCTTCCCGACCATCCCATCCTTCCCGACCATCCTGTCCTTCTCGACCATCCTGTCCTTCCCAACCATCATGTCCTTCCCGACCATCCTGTCCTTCCCGACCATCCCGTCCTTCCCGACCATCCTGTCCTTCCCGACCATCCAGTCCTTCCCGACCATCCCGTCCTTCCCGACCATCCTGTCATTCCCGACCATTCTGTCCTTCCCGACCATCCAGTCCTTCCCGACCATCCTGTCCTTCCCGACCATCCTGTCCTTCCCGACCATCCCGTCCTTCCCGACCATCCTGTCCTTCCCGACCATCCAGTCCTTCCCGACCATCCCGTCCTTCCCGACCATCCTGTCCTTCCCGACCATCCCGTCCTTCGCCACCATCCAGTCCTTCCCGACCATCCAGTCCTTCGCGACCATCCAGTCCTTCCCGACCATCCAGTCCTTTCCGACCATCCTGTCCTTCCCGACCATCCAGTCCCTCCCGATCATCCTGTCCTTCCCGACCATCCTGTCCTTCCCGACCATCCTGTCCTTCCCGACCATCCCATCCTTCCCGAAGATCCTGTCCTTCACGACTATCCTGTCCTTCCCGACCATCCTGGCCTTCCTGACTATCCTGGCCTTCCCGACCACCCTGTCCTTCCCGATAATCCTGTCCTTCCTGACCATCCTGGCCTTCCCGACCATCCCGTCCTTCCCGACCATCCCGTCCTTCCCGACCATCCTGTCGTTCCCGACCATCCTGGCCTTCCCAACCATCCCGACCATCCTGGCCCTCCCGACCATCCTGGCCTTCCCGACCATCCTATCCTTCCCGACCATCCCGTCCTTCCCGACCATCCCGTCCTTCCCGACCATCCTGTCCTTCTTGACCATCCCGTCCTTCCCGACCATCCTGTCCTTCCCGACCATCGCGTCCTATCCGACCATCCCGTCCTTCCCGACCATCCTGTCCTTCCCGACCATCCTGTCCTTCCCGACCATCCTGTCCTTCCCGACCATCCTGTCCTTCCCGACCATCCTGTCCTTCCCGACCATCCCGTCCTTCCCGACCATCCAGTCCTTCCCGACCATCCAGTCCTTCCCGACCATCCCGTCCTTCCCGACCATCCTGTCCTTCCCGACCATCCCGTCCTTCCCGACCATCCAGTCCTTCCCGACCATCCAGTTCTTCCCGACCATCCTGTCCTTCCCGACCATCCTGTCCTTCCCGACCATCCTGTCCTTCCCGACCATCCCATCCTTCCCGACCATCCTGTCCTTCTCGACCATCCTGTCCTTCCCAACCATCATGTCCTTCCCGACCATCCTGTCCTTCCCGACCATCCCGTCCTTCCCGACCATCCTGTCCTTCCCGACCATCCAGTCCTACCCGACCATCCCATCCTTCCCGACCATCCTGTCCTTCTCGACCATCCTGTCCTTCCCAACCATCATGTCCTTCCCGACCATCCTGTCCTTCCCGATCATTCCGTCCTTCCCGTCCTTCCCGACCATCCCGTCCTTCCCGACCATCCCGTCCTTCCCGACCATCCTGTCGTTCCCGACCATCCTGGCCTTCCCAACCATCCCGACCATCCTGGCCCTCCCGACCATCCTGGCCTTCCCGACTATCCTATCCTTCCCGACCATCCCGTCCTTCCCGACCATCCCGTCCTTCCCGACCATCCCGTCCTTCCCGACTATCCCGTCCTTCCCGACCAACCTGTCGTTCCCGACCATTCTGGCCTTCCCAACCATCCCGACCATCCTGGCCTTCCTGACTATCCTGGCCTTCCCGACCACCCTGTCCTTCCCGATAATCCTGTCCTTCCTGACCATCCTGGCCTTCCCGACCATCCCGTCCATCCCGACCATCCCGTCCTTCCCAACCATCCTGTCGTTCCCGACCATCCTGGCCTTCCCAACTATCCCGACAATCGTGGCCCTCCCGACCATCCTGGCCTTCCCGACCATCCTATCCTTCCCGACCATCCCGTCCTTCCCGACCATCCCGTCCTTCCCGACCATCCTGTCCTTCTTGACCATCCCGTCCTTCCCGACCATCCTGTCCTTCCCGACCATCGCGTCCTATCCGACCATCCCGTCCTTCCCGACCATCCTGTCCTTCCCGACCATCCTGTCCTTCCCGACTATCCTGTCCTTCTCGACCATCCTGTCCTTCCCGACCATCCTGTCCTTCCCGACCATCCCGTCCTTCCCGACCATCCAGTCCTTCCCGACCATCCAGTCCTTCCCGACCATCCCGTCCTTCGCGACCATCCTGTCCTTCCCGACCATCCAGTCCTTCCCGACAATCCAGTCCTTCCCGACCATCCTGTCCTTCCCGACCATCCTGTCCTTCCCGACCATCCTGTCCTTCCCGACCATCCTGTCCTTCCCGACCATCCCATCCTTCCCGACCATCCTGTCCTTCTCGACCATCCTGTCCTTCCCAACCATCATGTCCTTCCCGACCATCCTGTCCTTCCCGACCATCCCGTCCTTCCCGACCATCCTGTCCTTCCCGACCATCCAGTCCTTCCCGACCATCCCGTCCTTCCCGACCATCCTGTCATTCCCGACCATCCTGTCCTTCCCGACCATCCAGTCCTTCCCGACCATCCTGTCCTTCCCGACCATCCTGTCCTTCCCGACCATCCCGTCCTTCCCGACCATCCTGTCCTTCCCGACCATCCAGTCCTTCCCGACCATCCCGTCCTTCCCGACCATCCTGTCCTTCCCGACCATCCCGTCCTTCGCCACCATCCAGTCCTTCCCGACCATCCAGTCCTTCGCGACCATCCAGTCCTTCCCGACCATCCAGTCCTTTCCGACCATCCTGTCCTTCCCGACCATCCAGTCCCTCCCGATCATCCTGTCCTTCCCGACCATCCTGTCCTTCCCGACCATCCTGTCCTTCCCGACCATCCCATCCTTCCCGAAGATCCTGTCCTTCACGACTATCCTGTCCTTCCCGACCATCCTGGCCTTCCTGACTATCCTGGCCTTCCCGACCACCCTGTCCTTCCCGATAATCCTGTCCTTCCTGACCATCCTGGCCTTCCCGACCATCCCGTCCTTCCCGACCATCCCGTCCTTCCCGACCATCCTGTCGTTCCCGACCATCCTGGCCTTCCCAACCATCCCGACCATCCTGGCCCTCCCGACCATCCTGGCCTTCCCGACCATCCTATCCTTCCCGACCATCCCGTCCTTCCCGACCATCCCGTCCTTCCCGACCATCCTGTCCTTCTTGACCATCCCGTCCTTCCCGACCATCCTGTCCTTCCCGACCATCGCGTCCTATCCGACCATCCCGTCCTTCCCGACCATCCTGTCCTTCCCGACCATCCTGTCCTTCCCGACCATCCTGTCCTTCCCGACCATCCTGTCCTTCCCGACCATCCTGTCCTTCCCGACCATCCCGTCCTTCCCGACCATCCAGTCCTTCCCGACCATCCAGTCCTTCCCGACCATCCCGTCCTTCCCGACCATCCTGTCCTTCCCGACCATCCCGTCCTTCCCGACCATCCAGTCCTTCCCGACCATCCAGTTCTTCCCGACCATCCTGTCCTTCCCGACCATCCAGTCCTTCCCGACCATCCTGTCCTTCCCGACCATCCCATCCTTCCCGACCATCCTGTCCTTCTCGACCATCCTGTCCTTCCCAACCATCATGTCCTTCCCGACCATCCTGTCCTTCCCGACCATCCCGTCCTTCCCGACCATCCTGTCCTTCCCGACCATCCAGTCCTACCCGACCATCCCGTCCTTCCCGACCATCCTGTCATTCCCGACCATCCTGACCTTCCCGACCATCCAGTCCTTCCCGACCATCCTGTCCTTCCTGACCATCCTGTCCTTCCCGACCATCCCGTCCTTCCCGACCATCCTGTCCTTCCCGACCATCCAGTCCTTCCCGACCATCCCGTCCTTCCCGACCATCCTGTCCTTCCCGAAAATCCCGTCCTTCGCCACCATCCAGTCCTTCCCGACCATCCAGTCCTTCGCGACCATCCAGTCCTTCCCGACCATCCAGTCCTTTCCGACCATCCTGTCCTTCCCGACCATCCTGTCCTTCCCGACCATCCAGTCCCTCCCGATCATCCTGTCCTTCCCG
>NC_091157.1:1206329-1293829 GCF_040958095.1 Procambarus clarkii
TGGCCTTCCCGACCATCCCGTCCTTCCCGACCATCCCGTCCTTCCCGACCATCCTGTCGTTCCCGACCATCCTGGCCTTCCCAACCATCCCGACCATCCTGGCCCTCCCGACCATCCTGGCCTTCCCGACCATCCTATCCTTCCCGACCATCCCGTCCTTCCCGACCATCCCGTCCTTCCCGACCATCCTGTCCTTCTTGACCATCCCGTCCTTCCCGACCATCCTGTCCTTCCCGACCATCGCGTCCTATCCGACCATCCCGTCCTTCCCGACCATCCTGTCCTTCCCGACCATCCTGTCCTTCCCGACCATCCTGTCCTTCCCGACCATCCTGTCCTTCCCGACCATCCTGTCCTTCCCGACCATCCTGTCCTTCCCGACCATCCTGTCCATCCCGACCATCCTGTCCTTCCCGACCATCCTGTCCTTCCCGACCATCCTGTCCTTCCCGACCATCCTGTCCTTCCCGACCATCCCGTCCTTCCCGACCATCCAGTCCTTCCCGACCATCCAGTCCTTCCCGACCATCCCGTCCTTCCCGACCATCCTGTCCTTCCCGACCATCCCGTCCTTCCCGACCATCCAGTCCTTCCCGACCATCCAGTTCTTCCCGACCATCCTGTCCTTCCCGACCATCCTGTCCTTCCCGACCATCCTGTCCTTCCCGACCATCCCATCCTTCCCGACCATCCTGTCCTTCTCGACCATCCTGTCCTTCCCAACCATCATGTCCTTCCCGACCATCCTGTCCTTCCCGACCATCCCGTCCTTCCCGACCATCCTGTCCTTCCCGACCATCCAGTCCTACCCGACCATCCCGTCCTTCCCGACCATCCTGTCATTCCCGACCATCCTGTCCTTCCCGACCATCCAGTCCTTCCCGACCATCCTGTCCTTCCTGACCATCCTGTCCTTCCCGACCATCCCGTCCTTCCCGACCATCCTGTCCTTCCCGACCATCCAGTCCTTCCCGACCATCCCGTCCTTCCCGACCATCCTGTCCTTCCCGAAAATCCCGTCCTTCCCGACCATCCTGTCCTTCTTGACCATCCTGTCCTTCCCGACCATCCCGTCCTTCCCGACCATCCAGTCCTTCCCGACCATCCAGTCCTTCCCGACCATCCTGTCCTTCCTGACCATCCTGTCCTTCCCGACCATCCCGTCCTTCCCGACCATCCAGTCCTTCCCGACCATCCTGTCCTTCCTGACCATCCTGTCCTTCCCGACCATCCCGTCCTTCCCGACCATCCAGTCCTTCCCGACCATCCAGTCCTTCCCGACCATCCTGTCCTTCCCGACCATCCAGTCCTTCGCCACCATCCAGTCCTTCCCGACCATCCAGTCCTTCGCGACCATCCAGTCCTTCCCGACCATCCAGTCCTTTCCGACCATCCTGTCCTTCCCGACCATCCTGTCCTTCCCGACCATCCAGTCCCTCCCGATCATCCTGTCCTTCCCGACCATCCTGTCCTTCCCGACCATCCTGTCCTTCCCGACCATCCCATCCTTCCCGAAGATCCTGTCCTTCTCGACTATCCTGTCCTTCCCGACCATCCTGTCCTTCCCGACCATCCTGTCCTTCCCGACCATCCCGTCCTTCCCGACCATCCAGTCCTTCCCGACCATCCAGTCCATCCCGACCATCCTGTCCTTCCCGACCATCTTGTCCTTCCCGACCATCCTGTCCTTCTCGACCATCCAGTCCTTCCCGACCATCCAGTGTTTCCCGACCATCCTGTCCTTCCCGACCATCCTGTCCTTCCCGACCATCCTGTCCTTCCCGACCATCCTGTCCTTCCCGACCATCCTGTCCCTCCCGACCATCCTGTCCTTCCCGACCATCTTGTCCTTCCCGACCATCCTGTCCTTCTCGACCATCCCGTCCTTCCCGACCATCCAGTCCTTCCCGACCATCCAGTCCTTCCCGACCATCCCGTCCTTCCCGACCATCCTGTCCTTCCCGACCATCCCGTCCTTCCCGACCATCCAGTCCTTCCCGACCATCCAGTCCTTCCCGACCATCCTGTCCTTCCCGACCATCCTGTCCTTCCCGACCATCCTGTCCTTCCCGACCATCCCATCCTTCCCGACCATCCTGTCCTTCTCGACCATCCTGTCCTTCCCAACCATCATGTCCTTCCCGACCATCCTGTCCTTCCCGACCATCCAGTCCTTCCCGACCATCCCGTCCTTCCCGACCATCCTGTCATTCCCGACCATCCTGTCCTTCCCGACCATCCAGTCCTTCCCGACCATCCTGTCCTTCCCGACCATCCTGTCCTTCCCGACCATCCCGTCCTTCCCGACCATCCTGTCCTTCCCGACCATCCAGTCCTTCCCGACCATCCCGTCCTTCCCGACCATCCTGTCCTTCCCGACCATCCCGTCCTTCGCCACCATCCAGTCCTTCCCGACCATCCAGTCCTTCGCGACCATCCAGTCCTTCCCGACCATCCAGTCCTTTCCGACCATCCTGTCCTTCCCGACCATCCAGTCCCTCCCGATCATCCTGTCCTTCCCGACCATCCTGTCCTTCCCGACCATCCTGTCCTTCCCGACCATCCCATCCTTCCCGAAGATCCTGTCCTTCACGACTATCCTGTCCTTCCCGACCATCCTGGCCTTCCTGACTATCCTGGCCTTCCCGACCACCCTGTCCTTCCCGATAATCCTGTCCTTCCTGACCATCCTGGCCTTCCCGACCATCCCGTCCTTCCCGACCATCCCGTCCTTCCCGACCATCCTGTCGTTCCCGACCATCCTGGCCTTCCCAACCATCCCGACTATCCTGGCCCTCCCGACCATCCTGGCCTTCCCGACCATCCTATCCTTCCCGACCATCCCGTCCTTCCCGACCATCCCGTCCTTCCCGACCATCCTGTCCTTCTTGACCATCCCGTCCTTCCCGACCATCCTGTCCTTCCCGACCATCGCGTCCTATCCGACCATCCCGTCCTTCCCGACCATCCTGTCCTTCCCGACCATCCTGTCCTTCCCGACCATCCTGTCCTTCCCGACCATCCTGTCCTTCCCGACCATCCTGTCCTTCCCGACCATCCCGTCCTTCCCGACCATCCAGTCCTTCCCGACCATCCAGTCCTTCCCGACCATCCCGTCCTTCCCGACCATCCTGTCCTTCCCGACCATCCCGTCCTTCCCGACCATCCAGTCCTTCCCGACCATCCAGTTCTTCCCGACCATCCTGTCCTTCCCGACCATCCTGTCCTTCCCGACCATCCTGTCCTTCCCGACCATCCCATCCTTCCCGACCATCCTGTCCTTCTCGACCATCCTGTCCTTCCCAACCATCATGTCCTTCCCGACCATCCTGTCCTTCCCGACCATCCCGTCCTTCCCGACCATCCTGTCCTTCCCGACCATCCAGTCCTACCCGACCATCCCGTCCTTCCCGACCATCCTGTCATTCCCGACCATCCTGTCCTTCCCGACCATCCAGTCCTTCCCGACCATCCTGTCCTTCCTGACCATCCTGTCCTTCCCGACCATCCCGTCCTTCCCGACCATCCTGTCCTTCCCGACCATCCAGTCCTTCCCGACCATCCCGTCCTTCCCGACCATCCTGTCCTTCCCGAAAATCCCGTCCTTCGCCACCATCCAGTCCTTCCCGACCATCCAGTCCTTCGCGACCATCCAGTCCTTCCCGACCATCCAGTCCTTTCCGACCATCCTGTCCTTCCCGACCATCCTGTCCTTCCCGACCATCCAGTCCCTCCCGATCATCCTGTCCTTCCCGACCATCCTGTCCTTCCCGACCATCCTGTCCTTCCCGACCATCCCATCCTTCCCGAAGATCCTGTCCTTCTCGACTATCCTGTCCTTCCCGACCATCCTGTCCTTCCCGACCATCCTGTCCTTCCCGACCATCCCGTCCTTCCCGACCATCCAGTCCTTCCCGACCATCCAGTCCATCCCGACCATCCTGTCCTTCCCGACCATCTTGTCCTTCCCGACCATCCTGTCCTTCTCGACCATCCAGTCCTTCCCGACCATCCAGTGTTTCCCGACCATCCTGTCCTTCCCGACCATCCTGTCCTTCCCGACCATCCTGTCCTTCCCGACCATCCTGTCCTTCCCGACCATCCTGTCCTTCCCGACCATCCTGTCCTTCCCGACCATCTTGTCCTTCCCGACCATCCTGTCCTTCTCGACCATCCCGTCCTTCCCGACCATCCAGTCCTTCCCGACCATCCAGTCCTTCCCGACCATCCCGTCCTTCCCGACCATCCTGTCCTTCCCGACCATCCCGTCCTTCCCGACCATCCAGTCCTTCCCGACCATCCAGTCCTTCCCGACCATCCTGTCCTTCCCGACCATCCTGTCCTTCCCGACCATCCTGTCCTTCCCGACCATCCCATCCTTCCCGACCATCCTGTCCTTCTCGACCATCCTGTCCTTCCCAACCATCATGTCCTTCCCGACCATCCTGTCCTTCCCGACCATCCCGTCCTTCCCGACCATCCTGTCCTTCCCGACCATCCTGTCCTTCCCGACCATCCCGTCCTTCCCGACCATCCTGTCCTTCCCGACCATCCAGTCCTTCCCGACCATCCCGTCCTTCCCGACCATCCTGTCCTTCCCGACCATCCCGTCCTTCGCCACCATCCAGTCCTTCCCGACCATCCAGTCCTTCGCGACCATCCAGTCCTTCCCGACCATCCAGTCCTTTCCGACCATCCTGTCCTTCCCGACCATCCTGTCCTTCCCGACCATCCAGTCCCTCCCGATCATCCTGTCCTTCCCGACCATCCTGTCCTTCCCGACCATCCTGTCCTTCCCGACCATCCCATCCTTCCCGAAGATCCTGTCCTTCTCGACTATCCTGTCCTTCCCGACCATCCTGTCCTTCCCGACCATCCTGTCCTTCCCGACCATCCCGTCCTTCCCGACCATCCAGTCCTTCCCGACCATCCAGTCCTTCCCGACCATCCTGTCCTTCCCGACCATCCAGTCCTTCTCGACCATCCAGTCCTTCTCGACCATCCAGACCTTCCCGACCATCCTGTCCTTCTCGACCATCCTGTCCTTCCCGACCATCCTGTCCTTCTCGACCATCCTGTCCTTCCCGACCATCTTGTCCTTCCCGACCATCCTGTCCTTCCCGACCATCCAGTCCTTCCCGACCATCCAGTGTTTCCCGACCATCCTGTCCTTCCCGACCATCCTGTCCTTCCCGACCATCCAGTCCTTCCCGACCATCCAGTGTTTCCCGACCACCCTGTCCTTCTCGACCATCCTGTCCTTCCCGACCATCCTGTCCTTCCCGACCATCCTGTCCTTCCCGACCATCCCGTCCTTCCCGACCATCCTGTTCTTCCCGACCATCCAGTCCTTCCCGACCATCCCGTCCTTCCCGACCATCCTGTCCTTCCCGACCATCCCGTCCTTCCCGACCATCCTGTCCTTCCCGACCATCCCGTCCTTCCCGACCATCCCGTCCTTCCCGACCATCCAGTCCTTCCCGACCATCCAGTCCTTCCCGAGTATCCTGTCCTTCCCGACCATCCTGTCCTTCCCGACCATCCAGTCCTTCCCGACCATCCCGTCCTTCCCGACCATCCTGTCCTTCTCGACCATCCCGTCCTTCCCGACCATCCTGTCCTTCCCGACCATCCTGTCCTTCCCGACCATCCTGTCCTTCCTGACCATCCAGTCCTTCCCGACCATCTCGTCCTTCCCGACCATCCTGTCCTTCTCGACCATCCTGTCCTTCCCGACCATCCTGTCCTTCCTGACCATCCAGTCCTTCCCGACCATCCTGTCCTTCCCGACTATCCCGTCCTTCCCGACCATCCCGTCCTTCTCGACCATCCTGTCCTTCCCGACCATCCTGTCCTTCCCGACCATCCTGTCCTTCCCGACCATCCTGTCCTTCCCGACCATCCCATCCTTCCCGACCATCCTGTCCTTCCCGACCATCCAGTCCTTCCCGACCATCCAGTCCTTCCCGACCATCCAGTGTTTCCCGACCATCCAGTCCTTCCTGACCATCTTGTCCTTCCCGACCTTCCTGTCCTTCCCGACCATCCTGTCCTTCCCGACCATCCTGTCCTTCCCGACCTTCCTGTCCTTCCCGACCATCCAGTGTTTCCCGATGTCGGAAAATCCGACACCATTTAATAATAATATCATACAGACAGATAAGAGCTGTGTTGTATAAACAAGTTACCCATAGAAAACGTAACTTGTAGTGGAATTACCGTCTAAAGAAAACGGGATATCATCACCACATACTATTATAATTCACCAGCTATTCTGCTGGGAATTATTCTTAAATACATTAGTCTTTGGACTTTACCATCATAAAAACATCTTATATAAATTAACTTAATTATCAATATTAAAGTAGAGTAAATGTGACCCTTCTATCACTTATTGACATCTGGACAAGTAGGCCAGGCGTCTGTGGGGAAGGAGGGCAGCCATTGTTTATTGAGACCAGAGGCTCACACGGGAGCAAATTCGGCTCCTGTTAAATTTACTTGGACGTAGTGTTATGGAAACCAAAGGTGTACCATTGTCAACACGCTGTCTACAAATTCAAGTTAAGTGTCTATCCGAAACCCGTTTATCATTCATTTATGGCCATTAATGTCAGGATATAGGGTGTCCCGGTTAGATCACGAAATCGCCTCATACTAAAGGTAATTAAGCCAGGTCTTTATTGTTCCATGTACAATGTTTCTCTGAAATACCTGTCATATACTAGGTTTCTGGCTTCACAGTTAGCGCCCTTTTGACAGGTCAAGACGAGGAAGCAAGATTTGTGCACCAGTTACTGGGTGATATGGAAGCTACCTCAAAGAGGATAATTTGGTGTCTACACCCTAGTTATACCTGGTGGACTAGCCTGCTATACTATAAGATAAGGAACCTCTTCAATGTATGTAGTTAATTCTGTAGTTTGATTGGCTGCATATATATTAATTTAATAACCCCCCCCTAATGTGTAGAGGATCGATTTGTGAGATTATGAGATTATTGCAGAAATACAGTCCACTTATCATTATACAAATTGCTATCGAAGTATATAAATTAACGTAAATATAAATCTCACAGGTCGGTTCCCACATTATTTGGTCATCTTCGAACCGGATGACGGATTATTTGATCCTTTGAACCCACATTTGGTCATCTTAGTACCGGATGAACCAGTTAACCAGTGGATTCATTAAATATACTAGTGCAGTGTTATTTAAACAAAGCCAGTCAAGACGGCAGCGTAGCCTCGAGGGAGCTCAGGAGCCTCCCTCAGCCCAGTTCAGCTTCGTCAGCGGTTTCATGCACACCCACACATATTTGGTGGCGTGTTGTTTCGTGAAATGACAGCGCTAATATTGAAGCCAGCCAAATTAGTGGCTGTAGTGTCGCGTGATTGTTCAAGGATTTCGTGGTGTTACATTTCGCGAGAGATTATCTACGAATTTTGTGGACTTTATTTCGCGAGGTCACTAATAATATTTAATACTTCTAGATAATATTAGAAGTTTCATAGAGGCTAATTAAGAGGCTATTATCAATAATTGTGTATATTATTTCTCCAAAATAGAGAATTATTTAATATATATTGCACTAGTGATCACAGTATAATATTTATTAATTGCCAACCCACAACAGGGTAGGATATGACTAGTTGAACTATTATTGCTCATCCTAGTCCCATTATTACCATAGTCAGTTGTACTATATTGATCAACCTAACACCATTAATGAATGGTCCAGACCCTATTTTGGGTGTAATTTTTATCAACTCGAGTTGAGTTGTATATATAATAATTTACTTATGATCATTACACCTTTGAGTGATTAATTAGTGTCTCTACCATCCTAGGGTGATATAGAGGAGCTAACCTAAAGGTACTTCCAGTGACACTGGTTTATCACTCAAATCATTAGTATGATTGTATATATATAATGTGTATTAATTTTAAGTGCTAACCTCTAGTAGAGGTAGGATTATTGCCTAGTGAGTGCATTTTACCCTAGGCTACCATTAGAGCTTGTTCAGTATTATGAGCAGCCCAAGTACAAGTCCCACAAGGCTTCACCAACGAGCCAGTATGGATAATGCAGGGAGAATGAAAAGAACCCTTGCAGGTCTTAAAGGCCATTTAACAAGACAGATCAAGAAATGTGAAGATTTGTCACAACAATCAACAGTTGATTATGCTGACCTGGAAAGCTATTATCAAGCAGCTGCAGGTAAATTTGAGCAAATCAAATGCCAAATGGCTGTCCTTGTGGGGACAGACTACTACCATCAATTCATCGGTAGCCCTACTAAATATCAGGGTATAACCATGTTAAACTCTGCAGGAGGTAAATTACTCTCAGGCCCAGTATCAAGCCTGAGGAGACCTATGCCTGCAGATAAACAATACCAATAGAAATCTAAATTTGTCAGCTGCTTATATTTCTCCAGTAGCATTATACTAAGGAGATTACAGCTGACTATAGTAACAGAGGTTGATGTTAGTATCATCATTTAAAGCTGAAGATGAGTTCATGAGGCCTCAGTGGCAAATCAGTGAACAGTAGCCTAAAACAGCTACAAGTCACTGCGACCAATGTCACTGAACCCACTGCAGTCTCAGAACCATACTTTACTTTAATGATGAGCTATTCAATCTTCTGAATCAATTAACTAAATTAAACCCCAATAAATCTGATGACTGATTTGATACATTTATTATTTAATCAAGATGTATTCCATGGGCTTCAGTGTTTATATATCAGTGACCAGTTACCTGAAGAAACTTCAAGTTATATCTAATGTCACTGATCTCACTGCAGTCCCTGAATCATACTTGACTGTAGTACTTGATCACATTCAGTCTTCTGGGTTAAATAATATGTAATTAGGCTTGTATATTAGCCTTTCAAGAGTTGACAGGGAAATGAAATCGCATTAGACTTCTAACCCCTGCAACTCTAGTATGGGACATCCGTCCTGTACGAACAGACGCACAAATGTGTGATTACTAACTACTAACATCAAATTAATGTAATAATTCGAAGGAGGAGTATCGGTGTTCGTCTGTTCTAAAGAGGACTTCGACCCGTGAGCAGCCCCTGGGGAATTATGTCGGAAAATCCGACACCATTTAATAATAATATCATACAGACAGATAAGAGCTGTGTTGTATAAACAAGTTACCCATAGAAAACGTAACTTGTAGTGGAATTACCGTCTAAAGAAAACGGGATATCATCACCACATACTATTATAATTCACCAGCTATTCTGCTGGGAATTATTCTTAAATACATTAGTCTTTGGACTTTACCATCATAAAAACATCTTATATAAATTAACTTAATTATCAATATTAAAGTAGAGTAAATGTGACCCTTCTATCACTTATTGACATCTGGACAAGTAGGCCAGGCGTCAGTGGGGAAGGAGGGCAGCCATTGTTTATTGAGACCAGAGGCTCACACGGGAGCAAATTCGGCTCCTGTTAAATTTACTTGGACGTAGTGTTATGGAAACCAAAGGTGTACCATTGTCAACACGCTGTCTACAAATTCAAGTTAAGTGTCTATCCGAAACCCGTTTATCATTCATTTATGGCCATTAATGTCAGGATATAGGGTGTCCCGGTTAGATCACAAAATCGCCTCATACTAAAGGTAATTAAGCCAGGTCTTTATTGTTCCATGCACAATGTTTCTCTGAAATACCTGTCATATACTAGGTTTCTGGCTTCACAGTTAGCGCCCTTTTGACAGGTCAAGACGAGGAAGCAAGATTTGTGCACCAGTTACTGGGTGATATGGAAGCTACCTCAAAGAGGATAATTTGGTGTCTACACCCTAGTTATACCTGGTGGACTAGCCTGCTGTACTATAAGATAAGGAACCTCTTCAATGTATGTAGTTAATTCTGTAGTTTGATTGGCTGCATATATATTAATTTAATAACCCCCCCCTAATGTGTAGAGGATCGATTTGTGAGATTAAGAGATTATTGCAGAAATACAGTCCACTTATCATTATACAAATTGCTATCGAAGTATATAAATTAACGTAAATATAAATTCATATAAATTAAATAAATATAAATCTCACAGGTCGGTTCCCACACCCGACCATCCTGTCCTTCCCGACCATCCCGTCCTTCCTGACCATCCTGTCCTTCCCGACCATCCTGTCCTTCCCGACCATCCCGTCCTTCCCGACCATCCAGTCCTTCCCGACCATCCAGTCCTTCCCGACCATCCTGTCCTTCCCGACCATCCTGTCCTTCACGATCATCCAGTCCTTCCCGACCATCCAGTCCTTCCCGACCATCCTGTCCTTCCCGACCATCCTGTCCTTCCCGACCATTCTGTCCTTCCCGACCATCCTGTCCTTCCCGACCATCCAGTCCTTCCCGACCATCCAGTGTTTCCCGACCATCCTGTCCTTCCCGACCATCCCGTCCTTCCCGACCATCCTGTCCTTCCCGACCATCCTGTCCTTCACGACCATCCTGTCCTTCACGATCATCCAGTCCTTCCCGACCATCCAGTCCTTCCCGACCATCCTGTCTTTCCCGACCATCCCGTCCTTCCCGACCATCCAGTCCTTCCCGACCATCCAGTCCTTCCCGACCATCCTGTTCTTCCCGACCATCCTGTCCTTCCCGACCATCCTGTCCTTCCCGACCATCCTGTCCTTCCCGACCATCCTGGCCTTCCCGACCATCCAGTCCTTCCCGACCATTCCGTCCTTCCCGACCATTCCGTCCTTCCCGACCATCCCGTCCTTCCTGACCATCCTGTCCTTCCCGACCATCCCGTCCTTCCCGACCATCCCGTCCTTCCCGACTATTCCGTCCTTCCCGACCATCCTGTCCTTCCCGACCATCCCGTCCTTCCCGACCATCCCGTCCTTCCCGACCATTCCGTCCTTCCCGACCATTCCGTCCTTCCCGACCATTCCGTCCTTCCCGACCATCCTGTCCTTCCCGACCATCCCGTCCTTCCCGACCATCTCGTCCTTCCCGACTATCCTGTCCTTCCCGAATATCCTGTCCTTCCCGACCATCCTGGCCTTCCCGACCATCCCGTCCATCCCGTCCTTCCCGACCAACCTGTCCTTCCCGACCATCCCGTCCTTCCCGACCATTCCGTTCTTCCCGACCATACTGTCCTTCCCGACCATCCCGTCCTTCCAGACCATACTGTCCTTCCCGACCATTCCGTCCTTCCAGACCATCCTGTCCCTCCCGACCAACCATGCTGGCCATCCCGACCATCCTGTCCTTCCCGACCATCCTGTCCTTCCCGACCATCCTGTCCCTCCCGACCATCCTGTCCTTCCCGACCATCTTGTCCTTCCTGACCATCCTGTCCTTCCCGACCATCCTGTCCTTCCCGACCATCCCGTCCTTCCCGACCATCCTGTCCTTCCCGACCATCCTGTCCTTCCCGACCATCCTGTCCCTCCCGACCAACCATTCTGTCCTTCCCGACCATCTTGTCCTTACTGACCATCCTGTCCTTACCGACCATCCCGTCCTTCCCGACCATCCCGTCCTTCCCGACCATCCCGTCCTTCCCGACCATCTTGTCCTTACTGACCATCCTGTCCTTACCGACCATCCCGTCCTTCCCGACCATCCCGTCCTTCCCGACCATCCTGTCCTTCCCGACCATCCTGTCCTTCCCGACCATCCTGTCCCTCCCGACCAACCATCCTGGCCATCCCGACCATCCTGTCCTCGTATCCCAGTTCATACCCCTATACGTTTAGGTGAGCACAGTTGCAAGCGTCTGACCTTCAACATTGGACAGACAGACAAACAAAGGGTCAGACAGACATTCTCTCCTTCACCACGGCATCATTATTTCCTGTGTCTCATCTCTATGTATTTTTTCCACAATATTTCTCACTTTTCATCTAATATCGCTCTGCTATCCCGATGTGTCCGACATTTATTTGGTACTCACATATTCCATCACTCAAAATTATATCCATTCCCTTGTGTTTTTACCATTTTCTCTTTATATGTAGTTCATGTTTATGTCTCATTACTGTGTTTCTTCTTTCTATCTTTACTACTGCTTCCTCTCTCCCTGTGTCTCAGTTTTTACGTCTTCACCCTCTCGACCTCATTGGTCCATCACCTCCTGTGTGTACACTCCCAGTGTCTAATGTCTCTGTGTTTACCATTCATGGTTGTTGCCTAAACGTGCTCATCCCATGTCTCTCTTCTTCGTTTTCAACTCTTCGTCTTCACTACCAGTGAATCTCTGCTCTTTATCCCTGCGTATCTCCCCCTTCATCCTGAACTCTTGTTTGTCACATCTTAGTCTTAGCATTGTGTCTCACTATTATGGCAACACCACGTATCACTATTCATTCCTCACTCATCTGCACTCCTCTTGCTGTAACTATTTTCTTAATCTATGCTATACTCGTCACGTGGTATGTAAATGTCTACATTTCTTTTTTTAGGTTCATATTTTTGCAGAATCCTCTGCATTTATTATGTGCTCTTGTTGCATGTTTTCAATGATAGATTTGGAATCTAAATGTATGATGACATGCCGTCGATCATCAGCAAGGACGTGTTCTAAACATTTCTGAATGTCTACCATCTGTGTTTGTAAAGTTGAGTTTGAGTCTCTACCAATAGGATTTCCTGCCTAAACTGCAACTCCAAATTCTTGTCTCTCCTGGTATACTGAGTTGGTATACTGATATGAATGTTAAGTATATGAAGCTCTAAGATACGATGTATTCATCAATATATATTGTATATCTTTGTTGTGATTCATAGCAGATGGGAATCTGATTCTTCTTTCCTTGAAGAGCCAAAATGTTAAAGCGTGTTGGTAAATATTCACACGGTGCTTGCACAACGAAATCTACAAGTGTTTCCTAGTCACCTTTCTCACTCATTATATTTGTGATATCAAATGTATTGATGACATTTGTTGTAAAATGTTGTTGTCGTTGTTAAAGATTCGCTACCTGAAACAAAAAGGTCCAAGTAGCACGGGCTATGGTGAGCCCGTCGTGTAAAATGTGTCAACCAGTTGCTATTGGAGGCACATGTGAACAGTGTTGCAGCTCCACTAAGTGTATGGTATGTTATAGTTAACTTTTCTCAGTGAAGTCAGTATTTTGGTCACAATGTATTGAGCAAAGCCTTTTATCTAAATTGTAACCGCTGTTAGTTTGGTTTCTTCAGCTAAGTATTTAAGGCCATCATGGATTCCTCCGCTGTAAGATGCACTGCGTTGTTCAGAACAACATCAACCTTGGCGGTCGCTGCATAATCAACAAGCACACTTCATGTATGTAAAACATCCTGAACCATCTAAGTTTCACTCCTACTTGCGGCCATGACTTTTTCTCATAATTTGCTATCGGAATTGCTCATTTTACACCCCCATATTGAATTTGCTTGTTAAATATTGAATGATCATTCCACACTAAGATATAACCCATTAACGGATACAGTTGTAAATGTGAAGGTGGTGAATGTTTGCTGACATAACTGAAACAGTGGATCTTGTTATGTCTAAAATTTCGATAACTGCACATGACACGTTACAATTGTTCTGATTACCGGACTTTGTTCTAATATGTGTTGAGATAAAAATCTAGTGTTTGGAATTTTTTCTTTTACATTTTTTATTGGTTTTTAAAGGCAACAAATGAAAGGATCCTTTTAAAGAAGAAACGATTGATTTAATTGTTGTTCTTTCTTTGTATGGGGTTGAGAAGCCCATATAGTCTCATGATTCATGGTGTTGAGATCCACATATAGCCCCATGATTCATGGTGTTGAGGTCCCCATATATCCTCATGATTCATGGTGTTGAGGTCCCCATATATCCTCATGATTCATGGTATTGAGAACCCTATATAGCCCCATGATTCATGGTGTTGAGAACCCCATATAGCCCCATGATTCATGGTGCTGAGAACCCCATATGACCTCATGATTCATGGTGTTGAGAACCCCATATAGTCTCATGATTCATGGTGTTGAGAACCTCATATAGCCCCCCATGATTCATGGTGTTGAGAAACCCATATGGCCTCATGATTCATGGTGTTGAGAACCCCATATAGCCTCATGATTCATGGTGTTGAGAACCTCATATAGCCCCATGATTCATGGTGTTGAGAACCCCATATGGCCTCATGATTCATGGTGTTGAGAACCCCATATAGCCTCATGATTCATGGTGTTGAGAACCCCATATAGCCCCATGATTCATGGTGTTGAGAACCCCATATGGCCTCATGATTCATGGTGTTGAGAACCCCATATAGCCTCATGATTCATGGTGTTGAGAACCCCATATAGCCTCATGATTCAGGGTGTTGAGAACCCAATATAGGCTCATGATTCATGGTGTTGAGAACCCCATATAGCCTCATGATTCATGGTGTTGAGAACCCCATATAGCCTCATGATTCATGGTGTTGAGAACTTCATATAGCCTCATGATTCATGATGTTGAGAACCCCATATAGCCTCATGATTCATGGTGTTGAGAACCCCATATAGCCTCATGATTCATTGTGTTGAGAACCTCATATAGCCTCATGATTCATTATGATGAGAACCCCATATAGCCCCATGATTCTTGGTGTTGAGAACCCCATATATCCTCATGATTCATGGTGTTGAGATCTCCATACATCCTCATGATTCATGGTGTTGAGAACCCCATATAGCCTCATGATTCATGATGATGGGAACCCCATATAGCCTCATGATTCATGATGTTGAGAACCCCATATGGCCTCATGATTCATGATGAGGAGAACCCCATATAGCCCCATGATTCATGGTGTTGAGAACCCCATATAGCCTCATGATTCATGATGAGGAGAACCCCATATAGCCCAATGATTCATGGTGTTGAGAACCCCATATGGCCTCATGATTCATTGTGTTGAGAACCCCATATAGCCTCATGATTCATGGTGTTTAGAACCTCATATAGCCCCATGATTCATGGTGTTGAGAACCCCATATAGTCTCATGATTCATGGTGCTGAGAACCCCATATAGCCTCATGATTCATGGTGTTGAGAACCTCATATAGCCCCATGATTCATGGTGTTGAGAACCCCATATGGCGTCATGATTCATGGTGTTGAGAACCTCATATAGCCTAATGATTCATGGTGTTGAGAACCTCATATAGCCCCATGATTCATGGTGTTGAGAACCCCATATGGCCTCATGATTCATGGTGTTGAGAACCCCATATAGCCTCATGATTCATGATGTTTAGAACCCCATATAGCCTCATGATTCATGGTGTTAAAATCCCATATAGCCTCATGATTCATGGTGTTGAGAACCTTATATAGCCTCATGATTCATTTTGATGAGAACCCCATATAGCCCCATGATTCATGGTGTTGAGAACCCCATATGACCTCATGATTCATGGTGTTGAGAACCCCATATAGCCCCATGATTCATGGTGTTGAGAACCCCATATAGCCTCATGATTCATGGTGTTGAGAACCCCATATAACCTAATGATTCATGGTGTTGAGATCCCCATATAGCCCCATGATTCATGGTGTTAAGAACCCCATATAGTCTCATGATTCATGGTGTGGAGATCCCCATATGACCTCATGATTCATGGTGTTGAGGTCCCCATATGTCCTCATGATTCATGGTATTGAGATCCCTATATAGCACCATGATTCATGGTGTTGAGAACCCCATATAGCCCCATGATTCATGGTGCTGAGAACCCCATATGACCTCATGATTCATGGTGTTGAGAACCCCATATAGTCTCATGATTCATGGTGATGAGAACCTCATATAGCCCCCCATGATTCATGGTGTTGAGAACCCCATATGGCCTCATGATTCATGGTGTTGAGAACCCCATATAGCCTCATGATTCATGGTGTTGAGAACCTCATATAGCCCCATGATTCATGGTGTTGAGAACCCCATATGGCCTCATGATTCATGGTGTTGAGAACTCCATATAGACTCATGATTCATGGTGATGAGAACTTCATATAGCCCCATGAATCATGGTGTTGAGAACCCCATATGGCCTCATGATTCATGGTGTTGAGAACCCCATATAGCCTCATGATTCATGGCGTTGAGAACCCCATATAGCCCCATGATTCATGGTGTTGAGAACCCCATATGGCCTCATGATTCATGGTGTTGAGAACCCCAAATAGCCGCATGATTCATGGTGTTGAGAATCCCATATAGCCTCATGATTCAGGGTGTTGAGAACCCCATATAGCCTCATGATTCATTGAGTTGAGAACCCCATATAGCCTCATGATTCATGGTGTTGAGAACCTCATATAGCCTCATGATTCATGATGTTGAGAACCCCATATAACCTCATGATTCATGGTGTTGAAAACTTCATATAGCCTCATGATTCATGATGTTGAGAACCCCATATAGCTTCATGATTCATGGTGTTGGGAACCCCATATAGCCTCATGATTCATGGTGTTTAGAACCTCATATAGCCCCATGATTCATGGTGTTGAGAACCCCATATAGTCTCATGATTCATGGTGCTGAGAACCCCATATAGCCTCATGATTCATGGTGTTGAGAACCTCATATAGCCCCATGATTCATGGTGTTGAGAACCCCATATGGCGTCATGATTCATGGTGTTGAGAACCTCATATAGCCTAATGATTCATGGTGTTGAGAACCTCATATAGCCCCATGATTCATGGTGTTGAGAACCCCATATGGCCTCATGATTCATGGTGTTGAGAACCCCATATAGCCTCATGATTCATGATGTTGAGAACCCCATATAGCCTCATGATTCATGGTGTTAAAATCCCATATAGCCTCATGATTCATGGTGTTGAGAACCTTATATAGCCTCATGATTCATTTTGATGAGAACCCCATATAGCCCCAAGATTCATGGTGTTGAGAACCCCATATGACCTCATGATTCATGGTGTTGAGAACCCCATATAGCCCCATGATTCATGGTGTTGAGAACCCCATATAGCCTCATGATTCATGGTGTTGAGAACCCCATATAACCTAATGATTCATGGTGTTGAGATCCCCATATAGCCCCATGATTCATGGTGTTAAGAACCCCATATAGTCTCATGATTCATGGTGTGGAGATCCCCATATGACCTCATGATTCATGGTGTTGAGGTCCCCATATGTCCTCATGATTCATGGTATTGAGATCCCTATATAGCACCATGATTCATGGTGTTGAGAACCCCATATAGCCCCATGATTCATGGTGCTGAGAACCCCATATGACCTCATGATTCATGGTGTTGAGAACCCCATATAGTCTCATGATTCATGGTGATGAGAACCTCATATAGCCCCCCATGATTCATGGTGTTGAGAACCCCATATGGCCTCATGATTCATGGTGTTGAGAACCCCATATAGCCTCATGATTCATGGTGTTGAGAACCTCATATAGCCCCATGATTCATGGTGTTGAGAACCCCATATGGCCTCATGATTCATGGTGTTGAGAACCCCATATAGACTCATGATTCATGGTGATGAGAACTTCATATAGCCCCATGAATCATGGTGTTGAGAACCCCATATGGCCTCATGATTCATGGTGTTGAGAACCCCATATAGCCTCATGATTCATGGCGTTGAGAACCCCATATAGACTCATGATTCATGGTGTTGAGAACCCCAAATAGCCGCATGATTCATGGTGTTGAGAATCCCATATAGCCTCATGATTCAGGGTGTTGAGAACCCCATATAGCCTCATGATTCATTGAGTTGAGAACCCCATATAGCCTCATGATTCATGGTGTTGAGAACCTCATATAGCCTCATGATTCATGATGTTGAGAACCCCATATAACCTCATGATTCATGGTGTTGAAAACTTCATATAGCCTCATGATTCATGATGTTGAGAACCCCATATAGCTTCATGATTCATGGTGTTGGGAACCCCATATAGCCTCATGATTCATTGTGTTGAGAACCTCATATAGCCTCATGATTCATTATGATGAGAACCCCATATAGCCCCATGATTCATAGTGTTGAGAACCCCATATATCCTCATGATTCATGGTGTTAAGAACTCCATACATCCTCATGATTCATGGTGTTGAGAACCCCATATAGCCTCATGATTCATGATGATGAGAACCCGATATAGCCTCATGATTCATGGTGTTGAGAACCCCATATTGCCTCATGATTCATGATGAGGAGAACCCCATATAGCCCCATGACTCATGGTGTTGAGAACCCCATATAGCCTCATGATTCATGATGATGGGAACCCCATATAGCCTCATGTTTCATGATGTTGAGAACCCCATATGGCCTCATGATTCATAATGAGGAGAACCCCATATAGCCCCATGATTCATGGTGTTGAGAACCCCATATAGCCTCATGATTCATGATGAGGAGAATCCCATATAGCCCAATGATTCATGGTGTTGAGAACCCCATATGGCCTCATGATTCATGGTGTTGAGAACCCCATACAGCCTCATGATTCATGGTGTTTAGAACCTCATATAGCATCATGATTCATGGTGTTGAGAACCCCATATAGTCTCATGATTCATGGTGTTGAGAACCCCATATAGCCTCATGATTCATGGTGTTGAGAACCTCATATAGCCCCATGATTCATGGTGTTGAGAACCTCATATGGCGTCATGATTCATGGTGTTGAGAACCCCATATAGCCTAATGATTCATGGTGTTGAGAACCCCATATAGCCCCATGATTCATGGTGTTGAGAACCCCATATGGCCTCATGATTCATTGTGTTGAGAACCCCATATAGCCTCATGATTCATGACGTTGAGAACCCCATATAGCCTCATGATTCATGGTGTTAAAAAACCCATATAGCCTCATGATTCATGGTGTTGAGAACCTTATATAGCCTCATGATTCATTTTGATGAGAACCCCATATAGCCCCATGATTCATGGTGTTGAGAACCCCATATGACCTCATGATTCATGGTGTTGAGAACCCCATATAGCCCCATGATTCATGGTGTTGAGAACCCCATATAGCCTCATGATTCATGTTGTTGAGAACCCCATATAACCTAATGATTCATGGTGTTGAGATCCCCATATAGCCCCATGATTCATGGTGTTGAGAACCCCATATAGTCTCATGATTCATGGTGTGGAGATCCCCATATGACCTCATGATTCATGGTGTTGAGGTCCCCATATATCCTCATGATTCATGGTATTGAGATCCCTATATAGCCCCATGATTCATGGTGTTGAGAACCCCATATAGCCCCATGATTCATGGTGCTGAGAACCCCATATGACCTCATGATTCATGGTGTTGAGAACCCCATATAGTCTCATGATTCATGGTGATGAGAACCTCATATAGCCCCCCGTGATTCATGGCGTTGAGAACCCATATGGCCTCATGATTCATGGTGTTGAGAACCCCATATAGCCTCATGATTCATGGTGTTGAGAACCTTATATAGCCCCATGATTCATGGTGTTGAGAACCCCATATGGCCTCATGATTCATGGTGTTGAGAACCCCATATAGCCTCATGATTCATGGTGATGAGAACTTCATATAGCCCCATGAATCATGGTGTTGAGAACCCCATATGGCCTCATGATTCATGGTGTTGAGAACCCCATATAGCCTCATGATTCATGGCGTTGAGAACCCCATATAGCCCCATGATTCATGGTGTTGAGAACCCCATATGGCCTCATGATTCATGGTGTTGAGAACCCCAAATAGCCTCATGATTCATGGTGTTGAGAACCCCATATAGCCTCATGATTCAGGGTGTTGAGAACCCAATATAGCCTCATGATTCATGGTGTTGAGAACCCCATATAGCCTCATGATTCATGGTGTTGAGAACCCCATATAGCCTCATGATTCATGATGTTAAGAACCCCATATAGCCTCATGATTCATGGTTTTGAAAACTTCATATAGTCTCATGATTCATGATGCTGAGAACCCCATATAGCCTCATGATCCATGGTGTTGGGAACCCCATATAGCCTCATGATTCATTTTGTTGAGAACCTCATATAGCCTCATGATTCATTATGATGAGAACCCCATATAGCCCCATGATTCATAGTGTTGAGAACCCCATATATCCTCATGATTCATGGTGTTAAGAACTCCATACATCCTCATGATTCATGGTGTTGAGAACCCCATATAGCCTCATGATTCATGATGATGAGAACCCGATATAGCCTCATGATTCATGGTGTTGAGAACCCCATATTGCCTCATGATTCATGATGAGGAGAACCCTATATAGCCCCATGACTCATGGTGTTGAGAACCCCATATAGCCTCATGATTCATGATGAGGAGAACCCCATATAGCCCCATGATTCATGGTGTTGAGAACCCCATATGGCCTCATGATTCATGGTGTTGAGAACCCCATATAGCCTCATGATTCATGGTGTTGAGAACCTCATATAGCCTCATGATTCATTATGATGAGAACCCCATATAGCCCCATGATTCATGGTGTTGAGAACCCCATATATCCTCATGATTCATGGTGTTGAGATCTCCATATATCCTCATGATTCATGATGTTAAGAACCCCATATAGCCTCATGATTCATAATGAAGAGAACCCCATATAGCCTCATGATTCATGGTGTTGAGAACCCCATATAGCCTCATGATTCATGATGAGGAGAACCGCATATAGCCCCATGATTCATGGTGTTGAGAAACCCATATGGCCTCATGATTCATGGTGTTGAGAACCCCATATAGCCTCATGATTCATGGTGTTGAGAACCTCATATAGCTAATGATTCATGGTGTTGAGAACCTCATATAGTCTCATGATTCATAGTGTTGAGAACCCCATATAGCCTCATGATTCATGGTGTTGATAACCTCATATAGCCCCATGATTCATGGTGTTGAGAACCCCATATGGCCTCATGATTCATGGTGTTGAGAAGCCCATATAGCCTCATGATTCATGGTGTTGAGAACCCCATATAGCCCCATACTTCATAATGTTGAGAACCCCATATGGCCTCATGATTCATGGTGTTGAGAACCCCATATAGCCTCTTGATTCATGATGTTGAGAACCCCATATAGCCTCATGATTCATGGTGTTAAGAACCCCATATAGCCCCATGATTCATGGTGTTGAGAACCCCATATAGTCACATGATTCATGGTGTTGAGATCCCCATATAGCCTCATGATTCATGGTGTTGAGAACCTCATATAGCCTCATGATTCATTATGATGAGAACCCCATATAGCCCCATGATTCATGGTGTTGAGAACCCCATATATCCTCATGATTCATGGTGTTGAGATCTCCATATATCCTCATGATTCATGATGTTAAGAACCCCATATAGCCTCATGATTCATAATGAAGAGAACCCCATATAGCCTCATGATTCATGGTGTTGAGAACCCCATATAGCCTCATGATTCATGATGAGGAGAACCGCATATAGCCCCATGATTCATGGTGTTGAGAAACCCATATGGCCTCATGATTCATGGTGTTGAGAACCCCATATAGCCTCATGATTCATGGTGTTGAGAACCTCATATAGCTAATGATTCATGGTGTTGAGAACCTCATATAGTCTCATGATTCATAGTGTTGAGAACCCCATATAGCCTCATGATTCATGGTGTTGATAACCTCATATAGCCCCATGATTCATGGTGTTGAGAACCCCATATGGCCTCATGATTCATGGTGTTGAGAAGCCCATATAGCCTCATGATTCATGGTGTTGAGAACCCCATATAGCCCCATACTTCATGGTGTTGAGAACCCCATATGGCCTCATGATTCATGGTGTTGAGAACCCCATATAGCCTCATGATTCATGATGTTGAGAACCCCATATAGCCTCATGATTCATGGTGTTAAGAACCCCATATAGCCCCATGATTCATGGTGTTGAGAACCCCATATAGTCACATGATTCATGGTGTTGAGATCCCCATATGACCTCATGATTCATGGTGTTGAGAACCCCATATAGCCTCATGATTCATGGTGTTGAGAACCTCATATAGCTAATGATTCATGGTGTTGAGAACCTCATATAGTCTCATGATTCATAGTGTTGAGAACCCCATATAGCCTCATGATTCATGGTGTTGATAACCTCATATAGCCCCATGATTCATGGTGTTGAGAACCCCATATGGCCTCATGATTCATGGTGTTGAGAAGCCCATATAGCCTCATGATTCATGGTGTTGAGAACCCCATATAGCCCCATACTTCATGGTGTTGAGAACCCCATATGGCCTCATGAATCATGGTGTTGAGAACCCCATATAGCCTCATGATTCATGATGTTGAGAACCCCATATAGCCTCATGATTCATGGTGTTAAGAACCCCATATAGCCCCATGATTCATGGTGTTGAGAACCCCATATAGTCACATGATTCATGGTGTTGAGATCCCCATATGACCTCATGATTCATAGTGTTGAGGTCCCCATATATCCTCATGATTCATGGTATTGAGAACCCTATATAGCCCATGATTCATGGTGTTGAGAAACCCATATAGCCCCATGATTCATGGTGCTGAGAACCCCATATGACCTCATGATTCATGGTGTTGAGAACCCCAAATAGTCTCATGAGTCATGGTGTGGAGAACCTCATATAGCCCCCCATGATTCATAGTGTTGAGAAACCTATATGGCCTCATGATTCATAGTGTTGAGAACCCCATATAGCCTCATGATTCATGGTGTTAAAAACCCCATATAGCCTCATGATTCATGGTGTTGAGAACCTTATATAGCCTCATGATTCATTTTGATGAGAACCCCATATAGCCCCATGATTCATGGTGTTGAGAACCCCATATGTCCTCATGATTCATGGTGTAGAGAACCCCATATAGCCCCATGATTCATGGTGTTGAGAACCCCATATAGCCTCATGATTCATGGTGTTGAGAACCCCATATAACCTAATGATTCATGGTGTTGAGATCCCCATATAGCCCCATGATTCATGGTGTTGAGAACCCCATATAGTCTCATGATTCATTTTGTGGAGATCCCCATATGACCTCATGATTCATGGTGTTGAGGTCCCAATATATCCTCATGATTCATGGTATTGAGATCCCTATATAGCCCCATGATTCATGGTGTTGAGAACCCCATATAGCCCCATGATTCATGGTGCTGAGAACCCCATATGACCTCATGATTCATGGTGTTGAGAACCCCATATAGTCTCATGATTTATGGTGATGAGAACCTCATATAGCCCCCCATGATTCATGGTGTTTAGAACCCATATGGCCTCATGATTCATGGTGTTGAGAACCCCATATAGCCTCATGATTCATGGTGTTTAGAACCTCATATAGCCCCATGATTCATGGTGTTGAGAACCCCATATAGTCTCATGATTCATGGTGCTGAGAACCCCATATAGCCTCATGATTCATGGTGTTGAGAACCTCATATTGCTCCATGATTCATGGTGTTGAGAACCCCATATGGCGTCATGATTCATGGTGTTGAGAACCTCATATAGCCTAATGATTCATGGTGTTGAGAACCTCATATAGCCCAATGATTCATGGTGTTGAGAACCCCATATGGCCTCATGATTCATGGTGTTGAGAACCCCATATAGCCTCATGATTCATGATGTTGAGAACCCCATATAGCCTCATGATTCATGGTGTTAAAATCCCATATAGCCTCATGATTCATGGTGTTGAGAACCTTATATAGCCTCATGATTCATTTTGATGAGAACCCCATATAGCCCCATGATTCATGGTGTTGAGAACCCCATATGACCTCATGATTCATGGTGTTGAGAACCCCATATAGCCCCATGATTCATGGTGTTGAGAACCCCATATAGCCTCATGATTCATGGTGTTGAGAACCCCATATAACCTAATGATTCATGGTGTTGAGATCCCCATATAGCCCCATGATTCATGGTGTTGAGAACCCCATATAGTCTCATAATTCATGGTGTGGAGATCCCCATATGACCTCATGATTCATGGTGTTGAGGTCCCCATATGTCCTCATGATTCATGGTATTGAGATCCCTATATAGCACCATGATTCATGGTGTTGAGAACCCCATATAGCCCCTTGATTCATGGTGCTGAGAACCCCATATGACCTCATGATTCATGGTGTTGAGAACCCCATATAGTCTCATGATTCATGGTGATGAGAACATCATATAGCCCCCCATGATTCATGGTGTTGAGAACCCCATATAGCCTCATGATTCATGGTGTTGAGAACCTCATATAGCCCCATGATTCATGGTGTTGAGAACCCCATATGGCCTCATGATTCATGGTGTTGAGAACCCCATATAGACTCATGATTCATGGTGATGAGAACTTCATATAGCCCCATGAATCATGGTGTTGAGAACCCCAAATGGCCTCATGATTCATGGTGTTGAGAACCCCATATAGCCTCATGATTCATGGCGTTGAGAACCCCATATAGCCCCATGATTCATGGTGTTGAGAACCCCATATGGCCTCATGATTCATGGTGTTGAGAACCCCAAATAGCCGCATGATTCATGGTGTTGAGAATCCCATATAGCCTCATGATTCTGGGTGTTGAGAACCCAATTTAGCCTCATGATTCATGGTGTTGAGAACCCCATATAGCCTCATGATTCATTGAGTTGAGAACCCCATATAGCCTCATGATTCATGGTGTTGAGAACCTCATATAGCCTCATGATTCATGATGTTGAGAACCCCATATAGCCTCATGATTCATGGTGTTGAAAACTTCATATAGCCTCATGATTCATGATGTTGAGAACCCCATATAGCTTCATGATTCATGGTGTTGGGAACCCCATATAGCCTCATGATTCATTGTGTTGAGAACCTCATATAGCCTCATGATTCATTATGATGAGAACCCCATATAGCCCCATGATTCATAGTGTTGAGAACCCCATATATCCTCATGATTCATGGTGTTAAGAACTCCATACATCCTCATGATTCATGGTGTTGAGAACCCCATATAGCCTCATGATTCATGATAATGAGAACCCGATATAGCCTCATGATTCATGGTGTTGAGAACCCCATATTGCCTCATGATTCATGATGAGGAGAACCCCATATAGCCCCATGACTCATGGTGTTGAGAACCCCATATAGCCTCATGATTCATGATGATGGGAACCCCATATAGCCTCATGTTTCATGATGTTGAGAACCCCATATGGCCTCATGATTCATAATGAGGAGAACCCCATATAGCCCCATGATTCATGGTGTTGAGAACCCCATATAGCCTCATGATTCATGATGAGGAGAACCCCATATAGCCCAATGATTCATGGTGTTGAGAACCCCATATGGCCTCATGATTCATGGTGTTGAGAAGCCCATACAGCCTCATGATTCATGGTGTTTAGAACCTCATATAGCATCATGATTCATGGTGTTGAGAACCCTATATAGTCTCATGATTCATGGTGTTGAGAACCCCATATAGCCTCATGATTCATGGTGTTGAGAACCTCATATAGCCCCATGATTCATGGTGTTGAGAACCCCATATGGCGTCATGATTCATGGTGTTGAGAACCCCATATAGCCTAATGATTCATGGTGTTGAGAACCCCATATAGTCCCATGATTCATGGTGTTGAGAACCCCATATGGCCTCATGATTCATTGTGTTGAGAACCCCATATAGCCTCATGATTCATGATGTTGAGAACCCCATATAGCCTCATGATTCATGGTGTTAAAAAACCCATATAGCCTCATGATTCATGGTGTTGAGAACCTTATATAGCCTCATGATTCATTTTGATGAGAACCCCATATAGCCCCATGATTCATGGTGTTGAGAACCCCATATGACCTCATGATTCATGGTGTTGAGAACCCCATATAGCCCCATGATTCATGGTGTTGAGAACCCCATATTGCCTCATGATTCATGGTGTTGAGAACCCCATATAACCTAATGATTCATGGTGTTGAGATCCCCATATAGCCCCATGATTCATGGTGTTGAGAACCCCATATAGTCTCATGATTCATGGTGTGGAGATCCCCATATGACCTCATGATTCATGGTGTTGAGGTCCCCATATATCCTCATGATTCATGGTATTGAGATCCCTATATAGCCCCATGATTCATGGTGTTGAGAACCCCATATAGCCCCATGATTCATGGTGCTGAGAACCCCATATGACCTCATGATTCATGGTGTTGAGAACCCCATATAGTCTCCTGATTCATGGTGATGAGAACCTCATATAGCCCCCCATGAATCATGGTGTTGAGAACCCATATGGTCTCATGATTCATGGTGTTGAGAACCCCATATAGCCTCATGATTCATGGTGTTGAGAACCTTATATAGCCCCATGATTCATGGTGTTGAGAACCCCATATGGCCTCATGATTCATGGTGTTGAGAACCCCATATAGCCTCATGATTCATGGTGATGAGAACTTCATATAGCCCCATGAATCATGGTGTTGAGAACCCCATATGGCCTCATGATTCATGGTGTTGAGAACCCCATATAGCCTCATGATTCATGGCGTTGAGAACCCCATATAGCCCCATGATTCATGGTGTTGAGAACCCCATATGGCCTCATGATTCATGGTGTTGAGAATCCCAAATAGCCTCATGATTCAGGGTGTTGAGAACCCAATTTAGCCTCATGATTCATGGTGTTGAGAACCCCATATAGCCTCATGATTCATTGAGTTGAGAACCCCATATAGCCTCATGATTCATGGTGTTGAGAACCTCATATAGCCTCATGATTCATGATGTTGAGAACCCCATATAGCCTCATGATTCATGGTGTTGAAAACTTCATATAGCCTCATGATTCATGATGTTGAGAACCCCATATAGCTTCATGATTCATGGTGTTGGGAACCCCATATAGCCTCATGATTCATTGTGTTGAGAACCTCATATAGCCTCATGATTCATTATGATGAGAACCCCATATAGCCCCATGATTCATAGTGTTGAGAACCCCATATATCCTCATGATTCATGGTGTTAAGAACTCCATACATCCTCATGATTCATGGTGTTGAGAACCCCATATAGCCTAATGATTCATGATGATGAGAACCCGATATAGCCTCATGATTCATGGTGTTGAGAACCCCATATTGCCTCATGATTCATGATGAGGAGAACCCCATATAGCCCCATGACTCATGGTGTTGAGAACCCCATATAGCCTCATGATTCATGATGATGGGAACCCCATATAGCCTCATGTTTCATGATGTTGAGAACCCCATATGGCCTCATGATTCATAATGAGGAGAACCCCATATAGCCCCATGATTCATGGTGTTGAGAACCCCATATAGCCTCATGATTCATGATGAGGAGAACCCCATATAGCCCAATGATTCATGGTGTTGAGAACCCCATATGGCCTCATGATTCATGGTGTTGAGAACCCCATACAGCCTCATGATTCATGGTGTTTAGAACCTCATATAGCATCATGATTCATGGTGTTGAGAACCCCATATAGTCTCATGATTCATGGTGTTGAGAACCCCATATAGCCTCATGATTCATGGAGTTGAGAACCTCATATAGCCCCATGATTCATGGTGTTGAGAACCCCATATGGCGTCATGATTTATGGTGTTGAGAACCCCATATAGCCTAATGATTCATGGTGTTGAGAACCCCATATAGCCCCATGATTCATGGTGTTGAGAACCCCATATGGCCTCATGATTCATTGTGTTGAGAACCCCATATAGCCTCATGATTCATGATGTTGAGAACCCCATATAGCCTCATGATTCATGGTGTTAAAAAACCCATATAGCTTCATGATTCATGGTGTTGAGAACCTTATATAGCCTCATGATTCATTTTGATGAGAACCCCATATAGCCCCATGATTCATGGTGTTGAGAACCCCATATGACCTCATGATTCATGGTGTTGAGAACCCCATATAGCCCCATGATTCATGGTGTTGAGAACCCCATATAGCCTCATGATTCATGGTGTTGAGAACCCCATATAACCTAATGATTCATGGTGTTGAGATCCCCATATAGCCCCATGATTCATGGTGTTGAGAACCCCATATAGTCTCATGATTCATGGTGCGGAGATCCCCATATGACCTCATGATTCATGGTGTTGAGGTCCCCATATATCCTCATGATTCATGGTATTGAGATCCCTATATAGCCCCATGATTCATGGTGTTGAGAACCCCATATAGCCCCATGATTCATGGTGCTGAGAACCCCATATGACCTCATGATTCATGGTGTTGAGAACCCCATATAGTCTCATGATTCATGGTGATGAGAACCTCATATAGCCCCCCATGATTCATGGTGTTGAGAACCCATATGGCCTCATGATTCATGGTGTTGAGAACCCCATATAGCCTCATGATTCATGGTGTTGAGAACCTTATATAGCCCCATGATTCATGGTGTTGAGAACCCCATATGGCCTCATGATTCATGGTGTTGAGAACCCCATATAGCCTCATGATTCATGGTGATGAGAACTTCATATAGCCCCATGAATCATGGTGTTGAGAACCCCATATGGCCTCATGATTCATGGTGTTGAGAACCCCATATAGCCTCATGATTCATGGCGTTGAGAACCCCATATAGCCCCATGATTCATGGTGTTGAGAACCCCATATGGCCTCATGATTCATGGTGTTGAGAACCCCAAATAGCCTCATGATTCATGGTGTTGAGAACCCCATATAGCCTCATGATTCAGGGTGTTGAGAACCCAATATAGCCTCATGATTCATGGTGTTGAGAACCCCATATAGCCTCATGATTCATGGTGTTGAGAACCCCATATAGCCTCATGATTCATGATGTTGAGAACCCCATATAGCCTTATGATTCATGGTGTTGAAAACTTCATATAGTCTCATGATTCATGATGCTGAGAACCCCATATAGCCTCATGATCCATGGTGTTGGGAACCCCATATAGCCTCATGATTCATTTTGTTGAGAACCTCATATAGCCTCATGATTCATTATGATGAGAACCCCATATAGCCCCATGATTCATAGTGTTGAGAACCCCATATATCCTCATGATTCATGGTGTTAAGAACTCCATACATCCTCATGATTCATGGTGTTGAGAACCCCATATAGCCTCATGATTCATGATGATGAGAACCCGATATAGCCTCATGATTCATGGTGTTGAGAACCCCATATTGCCTCATGATTCATGATGAGGAGAACCCTATATAGCCCCATGACTCATGGTGTTGAGAACCCCATATAGCCTCATGATTCATGATGAGGAGAACCCCATATAGCCCCATGATTCATGGTGTTGAGAACCCCATATGGCCTCATGATTCATGGTGTTGAGAACCCTATATAGCCTCATGATTCATGGTGTTGAGAACCTCATATAGCCTCATGATTCATTATGATGAGAACCCCATATAGCCCCATGATTCATGGTGTTGAGAACCCCATATATCCTCATGATTCATGGTGTTGAGATCTCCATATATCCTCATGATTCATGATGTTAAGAACCCCATATAGCCTCATGATTCATAATGAAGAGAACCCCATATAGCCTCATGATTCATGGTGTTGAGAACCCCATATAGCCTCATGATTCATGATGAGGAGAACCCCATATAGCCCCATGATTCATGGTGTTGAGAAACCCATATGGCCTCATGATTCATGGTGTTGAGAACCCCATATAGCCTCATGATTCATGGTGTTGAGAACCTCATATAGCTAATGATTCATGGTGTTGAGAACCTCATATAGTCTCATGAATCATGGTGTTGAGAACCCCATATAGCCTCATGATTCATGGTGTTGATAACCTCATATAGCCCCATGATTCATGGTGTTGAGAACCCCATATGGCCTCATGATTCATGGTGTTGAGAAGCCCATATAGCCTCATGATTCATGGTGTTGAGAACCCCATATAGCCCCATACTTCATGGTGTTGAGAACCCCATATGGCCTCATGATTCATGGTGTTGAGAACCCCATATAGCCTCATTATTCATGATGTTGAGAACCCCATATAGCCTCATGATTCATGGTGTTAAGAACCCCATATAGCCCCATGATTCATGGTGTTGAGAACCCCATATAGTCACATGGTTCATGGTGTTGAGAACCCCATATAGACTCATGATTCATGGTGTTGAGATCCCCATATGACCTCATGATTCATAGTGTTGAGGTCCCCATATATCCTCATGATTCATGGTATTGAGAACCCTATATAGCCCATGATTCATGGTGTTGAGAAACCCATATAGCCCCATGATTCATGGTGCTGAGAACCCCATATGACCTCATGATTCATGGTGTTGAGAACCCCAAATAGTCTCATGAGTCATGGTGTGGAGAACCTCATATAGCCCCCCATGATTCATGGTGTTGAGAAACCTATATGGCCTCATGATTCATGGTGTTGAGAACCCCATATAGCCACATGATTCATGGTGTTAAAAACCCCATATAGCCTCATGATTCATGGTGTTGAGAACCTTATATAGCCTCATGATTCATTTTGATGAGAACCCCATATAGCCCCATGATTCATGGTGTTGAGAACCCCATATGACCTCATGATTCATGGTGTTGAGAACCCCATATAGCCCCATGATTCATGGTGTTGAGAACCCCATATAGCCTCATGATTCATGGTGTTGAGAACCCCATATAGTCTCATGATTCATGGTGTGGAGATCCCCATATGACCTCATGATTCATGGTGTTGAGGTCCCCATATATCCTCATGATTCATGGTATTGAGATCCCTATATAGCCCCATGATTCATGGTGTTGAGAACCCTATATAGCCCCATGATTCATGGTGCTGAGAACCCCATATGACCTCATGATTCATGGTGTTGAGAACCCCATATAGTCTCATGATTCATGATGATGAGAACCTCATATAGCCCCCCATGATTCATGGTGTTGAGAACCCATATGGCCTCATGATTCATGGTGTTGAGAACCCCATATAGCCTCATGATTCATGGTGTTGAGAACCTTATATAGCCCCATGATTCATGGTGTTGAGAACCCCATATGGCCTCATGATTCATGGTGATGAGAACCCCATATAGCCTCATGATTCATGGTGATGAGAACTTCATATAGCCCCATGCATCATGGTGTTGAGAACCCCATATGGCCTCATGATTCATGGTGTTGAGAACCCCATATAGCCTCATGATTCATGGCGTTGAGAACCCCATATAGCCCAATGATTCATGGTGTTGAGAACCCATATGGCTTCATGATTCATGGTGTTGAGAACCCCAAATAGCCTCATGATTCATGGTGTTGAGAACCCCATATAGCCTCATGATTCAGGGTGTTGAGAACCCAATATAGCCTCATGATTCATGGTGTTGAGAACCCCATATAGCCTCATGATTCATGGTGTTGAGAACCCCATATAGCCTCATGATTCATGATGTTGAGAACCCCATATAGCCTCATGATTCATGGTGTTGAAAACTTCATATAGCCTCATGATTCATGATGCTGAGAACCCCATATAGCCTCATGATCCATGGTGTTGGGAACCCCATATAGCCTCATGATTCATTGTGTTGAGAACCTCATATAGCCTCATGATTCATTATGATGAGAACCCCATATAGCCCCATGATTCATAGTGTTGAGAACCCCATATATCCTCATGATTCATGGTGTTAAGAACTACATACATCCTAATGATTCATGGTGTTGAGAACCCCATATAGCCTCATGATTCATGATGATGAGAACCCGATATAGCCTCATGATTCATGGTGTTGAGAACCCCATATTGCCTCATGATTCATGATGAGGAGAACCCCATATAGCCCCATGACTCATGGTGTTGAGAACCCCATATAGCCTCATGATTCATGATGAGGAGAACCCCATATAGCCCCATGATTCATGGTGTTGAGAACCCCATATGGCCTCATGATTCATGGTGTTGAGAACCCCATATAGCCTCATGATTCGTGGTGTTGAGAACCTCATATAGCCTCATGATTCATTATGATGAGAACCCCATATAGCCCCATGATTCATGGTGTTGAGAACCCCATATATCCTCATGATTCATAGTGTTGAGAACTCCATATATCCTTATGATTCATGATGTTAAGAACCCCATATAGCCTCATGATTCATAATGAAGAGAACCCCATATAGCCTCATGATTCATGATGTTGAGAACCCCATATAGCCCCATGGTTCATGGTGTTGAGAACCCCATATAGCCTCATGATTCATGATGAGGAGAACCCCATATAGCCCCATGATTCATGGTGTTGAGAAACCCATATGGCCTCATGATTCATGGTGTTGAGAACCCCATATAGCCTCATGATTCATGGTGTTGAGAACCTCATATAGCTAATGATTCATGGTGTTGAGAACCTCATATAGTCTCATGATTCATGGTGTTGAGAACCCCATATAGCCTCATGATTCATGGTGTTGATAACCTCATATAGCCCCATGATTCATGGTGTTGAGAACCCCATATGGCCTCATGATTCATGGTGTTGAGAAGCCCATATAGCCTCATGATTCATGGTGTTGAGAACCCCATATAGCCCCATACTTCATGGTGTTGAGAACCCCATATGGCCTCATGATTCATGGTGTTGAGAACCCCATATAGCCTCATGATTCATGATGTTGAGAACCCCATATAGCCTCATGATTCATGGTGTTAAGAACCCCATATAGCCTCATGATTCATGGTGTTGAGAACCTCATATAGCCTCATGATTCATTATGATGAGAACCCCATATAGCCCCATGATTCATAGTGTTGAGAACCCCATATGACCTCATGATTCATGGTGTTGAGAACCCCATATAGCCCCATGATTCATGGTGTTGAGAACCCCATATAGCCTCATGATTCATGGTGTTGAGAACCCCATATGACCTAATGATTCATGGTGTTGAGATCCCCATATAGCCCCATGATTCATGGTGTTGAGAACTCCATATAGTCTCATGATTCATGGTGTTGAGATCCCCATATGACCTCATGATTCATAGTGTTGAGGTCCCCATATATCCTCATGATTCATTTTATTGAGAACCCTATATAGCCCATGATTCATGGTGTTGAGAAACCCATATAGCCCCATGATTCATGGTGCTGAGAACCCCATATGACCTCATGATTCATGGTGTTGAGAACCCCAAATAGTCTCATGAGTCATGGTGTGGAGAACCTCATATAGCCCCGCATGATTCATGGTGTTGAGAACCCCATATAGCCTCATGATTCATGGTGTTGAGAACCTCATATAGCCCCATGATTCATGGTGTTGAGAACCCCATATGGCCTCATGATTCATGGTGTTGAGAACCCCATATAGCCTCATGATTCATGGTGATGAGAACTTCATATAGCCCCATGAATCATGGTGTTGAGAACCCCATATAGCCTCATTATTCATGGTGTTGAGAACCCCATATAGCCTCATGATTCATGGTGTTGAGAACCCCATATAGCCCCATGATTCATGGTGTTGAGAACCCCATATGGCCTCATGATTCATAGTGTTGAGAACCCCATATAGCCTCATGATTCATGGTGTTGAGAACCCCATATAGCCTCATGATTCAGGGTGTAGAGAACCCAATATAGGCTCATGATTCATGGTGTTGAGAACCCCATATAGCCTCATGATTCGTGGTGTTGAGAACCCCATATAGCCTCATGATTCATGGTGTTGAGAACTTCATATAGCCTCATGATTCATGATGTTGAGAACCCCATATAGCCTCATGATTCACGGTGTTGAGAACCCCATATAGCCTCATGATTCATTGTGTTTGATAACCTCATATAGCCTCATGATTCATTATGATGAGAACCCCATATAGCCCGATGATTATGGTGTTGAGAACCCCATATATCCTCATGATTCATGGTGTTGTGAACTCCATACATCCTCATGGTTCATGGTGTTGAGAACCCCATATAGCCTCATGATTCATGATGATGAGAACCCCATATAGCCTCATGATTCATGGTGTTGAGAATCCCATATGGCCTCATGATTCATGATGAGGAGAACCCCATATAGCCCCATGATTCATGGTGTTGAGAACCCCATATAGCCTCATGATTCATGATGAGGAGAACCCTATATAGCCCCATGATTCATGGTGTTGAGAACCCCATATGGCCTCATGATTCATGGTGTTGAGAACCCCATATAGCCTCATGAATCATGGTGTTTAGAACCTCATATAGCCCCATGATTCTTGGTGTTGAGAACCCCATATAGTCTCATGATTCATGGTGTTGAGAACCCCATATAGCCTCATGATTCATGGTGTTGAGAACCTCATATAGCCCCATGATTCATGGTGTTGAGAACCCCATATGGCGTCATGATTCATGGTGTTGAGAACCCCATATAGCCCCATGATTCATGGTGTTGAGAACCCCATATGGCGTCATGATTCATGGTGTTGAGAACCCCATATAGCCTCATGATTCATGGTGTTGAGAACCCTATATAGCCTCATGATTCATGATGTTGAGAACCCCATATAGCCTCATGATTCATGGTGTTAAAAACCCCATATAGCCTCATGATTCATGGTGTTGAGAACGTTATATTGCCTCATGATTCATTTTGATGAGAACCCCATATAGCCCCATTATTCATGGTGTTGAGAACCCCATATGACCTCATGATTCATGGTGTTGAGAACCCCATATAGCCCCATGATTCATGGTGTTGAGAACCTCATATAGCCTCATTATTCATGGTGTTGAGAACCCCACATAACCAAAATGATTCATGGTGTTGAGATCCCCATATAGCCCCATGATTCATGGTGTTGAGAACCCCAAATAGTCTCATGATTCATGGTGTTGAGGTCCCCATATATCCTCATGATTCATGGTATTTAGAACCCTATATAGCCCCATGATTCATGGTGTTGAGAACCCCATATAGCCCAATGATTCATGGTGCTGAGAACCCCATATGACCTCATGATTCATGGTGTTGAGAACCCCATATAGTCTCATGATTCATGGTGTTGAGAACCTCATATAGCCTCCCATGATTCATGGTGTTGAGAACCCCATATGGCCTCATGATTCATGGTGTTGAGAACCCCATATAGCCTCATGATTCATGGTGTTGAGAACCTCATATAGCCCCATGATTCATGGTGTTGAGAACCCCATATGGCCTCATGATTATTGGTGTTGAGAACCCCATATAGCTCATGATTCATGGTAATGAGAACTTCATATAGCCCCATGAATCATGGTGTTGAGAACCCCATATGGCCTCATGATTCATGGTGTTGAGAACCCCATATAGCCTTATGATTCATGGTGTTGAGAACCCCATATAGCCCTATGATTCATGGTGTTGAGAACCCCATATAGCCCTATGATTCATGGTGTTGAGAACCCCATATGGCCTCTTGATTCATGGTGTTGAGAACCCCAAATAGCCACTTGATTCATGGTGTTGAGAACGCCATATAGCCTCATGATTCATGGTGTTGAGAACCCCATATAGCCTCATGATTCATGGTGTTGTGAACCCCATATAGCCTCATGATTCATGGTGTTGAGAACCTCATATAGCCTCATGATTCATGATGTTGAGAACCCCATATAGCCTCATGATTCATGGTGTTGAGAACCCCATATAGCCTCATGATTCATGGTGTTGAGAACCTTATATAGCCTCATGATTCATTATGATGAGAACCCCATATAGCCCCATGATTCATGGTGTTGAGAACCCCATATATCCTCATGATTCATAGTGTTGAGAACTCCATACATCCTAATGATTCATGGTGTTGAGAACTCCATATATCCTAATGATTCATGGTGTTGAGAACCCCATAAGGCCTCATGATTCATGATGATGAGAACCCCATATAGCCTCATGATTCATGGTGTTGAGAACCCCATATGGTCTCATGATTCATGATGAAGAGAACCCCATATAGCCCCATGATTCATGGTGTTGAGAACCCCATATAGCCTCATGATTCATGATGAGGAGAACCCCATATAGCCCCATGATTCATGGTGTTGAGAAGCTCATATGGCCTCATGATTCATGGTGTTGAGAATCCCATATAGCCTCATGATTCATGGTGTTGAGAACCTCATATAGCCCTATGATTCATGGTGTTGAGAACCCCATATAGTCTCATGATTCATGGTGTTGAGAACCCCATATAGCCTCATGATTCATGGTGTTGAGAACCTCATATAGCCCCATGATTCATGGTGTTGAGAACCCCATATGGCCTCATGATTCATGGTGTTGAGAACCCCATATAGCCTCATGATTCATGGTGTTGAGAACCCCATATAGCCCCATGATTCATGGTGTTGAGAACCTCATATGGCCTCATGATTCATGGTGTTGAGAACCCCATATAGCCTCATGATTCATGATGTTGAGAACCCCATATAGCCTCATGATTCATGGTGTTAAGAACCCCATATAGCCTCATGATTCATGGTGTTGAGAACCTCATATAGCCTCATGATTCATTATGATGAGAACCCCATATAGACCCATGATTCATGGTATTGAGAACCCCATATAGCCTCATGATTCATGGTGTTGAGAACCCCATTTAGCCTCATGATTCATGTTGCTGAGAACCCCATATGACCTCACGATTCATGGTGCTGAGAACCCAATATAGTCTCATGATTCAAGGTGTTGAGAACCCCGTATAATTTCATGATTCATGGTGTTGAGATCCCCATATATCCTCATGATTCATGGTGTTGAGAACTCCATATATCCTCATGATTCATGGTGTTGAGAACGCCATATAGCCTCATGATTCATGATGATGAGAACCCCATATAGCCCCATGATTCATGTTGTTGAGAACCCCATATGGCCTCATGATTCATGATGAGGAGAACCCCATATAGCCCCATGATTCATGGTGTTGAGAACCCCATATAGCCTCATGATTCATGATGAGGAGAACCCCATATAGCCCCATGATTCATAGTGTTGAGAACCCCATATAGCCTCATGATTTATGGTGTCGAGAACCCCATATAGCCCCATGATTCATGGTGTTGAGAACCTCATATAGCCTCATTATTCATGGTGTTGAGAACCCCACATAACCAAAATGATTCATGGTGTTGAGATCCCCATATTGCCCCATGATTCATGGTGTTGAGAACCCCAAATAGTCTCATGATTCATGGTGTTGAGATCCCCATATGACCTCATGATTCATGGTGTTGAGGTCCCCATATATCCTCATGATTCATGGTATTTAGAACCCTATATAGCCCCATGATTCATGGTGTTGAGAACCCCATATAGCCCCATGATTCATGGTGCTGAGAACCCCATATGACCTCATGATTCATGGTGTTGAGAACCCCATATAGTCTCATGATTCATGGTGTTGAGAACCTTATATAGCCTCCCATGATTCATGGTGTTGAGAACCCCATATGGCCTCATGATTCATGGTGTTGAGAACCCCATATAGCCTCATGATTCATGGTGTTGAGAACCTCATATAGCCCCATGATTCATGGTGTTGAGAACCCCATATGGCCTCATGATTATTGGTGTTGAGAACCCCATATAGCTCATGATTCATGGTAATGAGAACTTCATATAGCCCCTTGAATCATGGTGTTGAGAACCCCATATGGCCTCATGATTCATGGTGTTGAGAACCCCATATAGCCTTATGATTCATGGTGTTGAGAACCCCATATAGCCCTATGATTCATGGTGTTGAGAACCCCATATAGCCCTATGATTCATGGTGTTGAGAACCCCATATGGCCTCTTGATTCATGGTGTTGAGAACCCCAAATAGCCACTTGATTCATGGTGTTGAGAACGCCATATAGCCTCATGATTCATGGTGTTGAGAACCCCATATAGCCTCATGATTCATGGTGTTGTGAACCCCATATAGCCTCATGATTCATGGTGTTGAGAACCTCATATAGCCTCATGATTCATGATGTTGAGAACCCCATATAGCCTCATGATTCATGGTGTTGAGAACCCCATATAGCCTCATGATTCATGGTGTTGAGAACCTCATATAGCCTCATGATTCATTATGATGAGAACCCCATATAGCCCCATGATTCATGGTGTTGAGAACCCCATATATCCTCATGATTCATAGTGTTGAGAACTCCATACATCCTAATGATTCATGGTGTTGAGAACTCCATACATCCTAATGATTCATGGTGTTGAGAACCCCATAAGGCCTCATGATTCATGATGATGAGAACCCCATATAGCCTCATGATTCATGGTGTTGAGAACCCCATATGGTCTCATGATTCATGATGAAGAGAACCCCATATAGCCCCATGATTCATGGTGTTGAGAACCCCATATAGCCTCATGATTCATGATGAGGAGAACCCCATATAGCCCCATGATTCATGGTGTTGAGAAGCTCATATGGCCTCATGATTCATGGTGTTGAGAACCCCATATAGCCTCATGATTCATGGTGTTGAGAACCTCATATAGCCCTATGATTCATGGTGTTGAGAACCCCATATAGTCTCATGATTCATGGTGTTGAGAACCCCATATAGCCTCATGATTCATGGTGTTGAGAACCTCATATAGCCCCATGATTCATGGTGTTGAGAACCCCATATGGCCTCATGATTCATGGTGTTGAGAACCCCATATAGCCTCATGATTCATGGTGTTGAGAACCCCATATAGCCCCATGATTCATGGTGTTGAGAACCTCATATGGCCTCATGATTCATGGTGTTGAGAACCCCATATAGCCTCATAATTCATGATGTTGAGAACCCCATATAGCCTCATGATTCATGGTGTTAAGAACCCCATATAGCCTCATGATTCATGGTGTTGAGAACCTCATATAGCCTCATGATTCATTATGATGAGAACCCCATATAGACCCATGATTCATGGTATTGAGAACCCCATATAGCCTCATGATTCATGGTGTTGAGAACCCCATTTAGCCTCATGATTCATGTTGTTGAGAACCCCATATGACCTCACGATTCATGGTGCTGAGAACCCAATATAGTCTCATGATTCAAGGTGTTGAGAACCCCGTATAATTTCATGATTCATGGTGTTGAGATCCCCATATATCCTCATGATTCATGGTGTTGAGAACTCCATATATCCTCATGATTCATGGTGTTGAGAACGCCATATAGCCTCATGATTCATGATGATGAGAACCCCATATAGCCCCATGATTCATGTTGTTGAGAACCCCATATGGCCTCATGATTCATGATGAGGAGAACCCCATATAGCCCCATGATTCATGGTGTTGAGAACCCCATATAGCCTCATGATTCATGATGAGGAGAACCCCATATAGCCCCATGATTCATAGTGTTGAGAACCCCATATAGCCTCATGATTTATGGTGTCGAGGACCCCATATAGCCCCATGATTCATGGTGTTGAGAACCCCATATAGCCTTATGGTTCATGATGAGGAGAACCCCATATAGCCCCATGATTCTTGCTGTTGAGAACAACATATAGCCTCATGATTCATGGTGTTGAGAACCCCATATAGCCTCATGATTCATGGCGTTGGGAACCCCATATAGTCTCAAGATTCATGGTGTTGAGATCCCCATATATCCTCATGATTCATGGTGTTGAGAACACCATATAGCCTCGTGATTCATGGTAATGAGAACCCCATATAGCCTCATGATTCATGGTGTTGAGAAGTCCATATAGCCCCCCTTGATTCATGGCGTTGAGAACCCCATATAGCCTCATGATTCATGGCGTTGAGAACCCCATTTAGCCCCATGGTTCATGGTGTTGAGAACCCCATATAGCCTCATGATTCATGGTGTTGAGAACCCCATATAGCCTCATGATTCATGGTGTTGAGAACCCCATATAGCCTCATGGTTCATGATGAGGAGAACCCCATATAGCCCCATGATTCATGGTGTTGAGAACCCCATATAGCCTCATGATTCATGGTGTTGAGAACCCCATATAGCCTCATGATTTATGGTTTTGAGAAACTCATATAGCCCCATGATTCATGGTGTTGAGAATCCCATATGGCTTCATGATTAATGGTGTTGAGTACCGCATATAGCCTCATGATTCATGGTGTTGAGAACCTCATATAGCCCCATGATTCTTGGTGTTGAGAACCCCATATGGCCTCATTATTCATGGTGTTGAGAACCCCATATAGCCTCATGATTCATGGTGATGAGAACTTCATATAGCCCCAAGAATCATGGTGTTGAGAACCCCATATGGCCTCATGATTAATGGTGTTGAGAACCCAATATAGCCTCATGATTCATGGTGTTGAGAACCCCATATAGCCCCATGATTCATGGTGTTGAGAACCCCATATGGCCTCATGATTCATGGTGTTGAGAACCCCAAATAGCCTCATGATTCATGGTGTTGAGAAGCCCATATAGCCTCATGATTCAGGGTGTTGAGAACCCAATATAGCCTCATGATTCATAGTGTTGAGAACCCCATATAGCCTCATGATTCATGGTGTTGAGAACCCCATATAGCCTCATGATTCATGGTGTTGAGAACCTCATATAGCCTCATGATTCATGATGTTGAGAACCCCATATAGCCTCATGATTCATGGTGTTGAGAACCCCATATAGTCTCATGATTCATGGTGTTGAGAACCTCATATAGCCTCATGATTCATTACGATGAGAACCCCATATAGCCCCATGATTCATGGTGTTGAGAACCCCATATATCCTCATGATTCATGGTGTTGAGAACCCCATAAGGCCTCATGATTCATGATGATGAGAACCCCATATAGCCTCATGATTCATGGTGTTGAGAACCCCATATGGCCTCATGATTCATGATGAGGGGAACCCCATATAGCCCATGATTCATGGTGTTGAGAACCCCATATAGCCTCATGATTCATGGTGTTGAGAACCCCATATAGCCTCATGATTCATGGTGTTGAGAACCTCATATAGCCCTATGATTCATGGTGTTGAGAACCCCATATAGTCTCATGATTCATGGTGTTGAGAACCCCATATAGCCCCTTGATTCATGGTGTTGAGAACCCCATATGACTTCATGATTCATGGTGTTGAGATCCCCATATGACCTCATGATTCATGGTGTTGAGGTCCCCATATATCCTCATGATTCATGGTATTGAGAACCCTATATAGCCCCATCATTCATTGTGTTGAGAACCCCATATAGCCCCATGATTCATGGTGCTGAGAACCCCATATGACCTCATGATTCATGGTGTTGAGAACCCCAGAGTCTCATGATTCATGGTGTTGAGATCCCCATATGACCTCATGATTCATGGTGTTGAGGTCCCCATATATCCTCATGATTCATGGTATTGAGAACCCTATATAGCCCAATGATTCATGGTGTTGAGAACCCCATATAGCCCCATGATTCATGGTGCTGAGAACCCCATATGACCTCATGATTCACGGTGTTGAGAACCTCATATAGCCCCCCATGATTCATGGTGTTGAGAACCCCATATGGCCTCATGATTCATGGTGTTGAGAACCTCATATAGCCCCATGATTCATGGTGTTGAGAACTCCATATGGCCTCATGATTCATGGTGTTGAGAACCCTATATAGCCTCATGATTCATGGTGATGAGAACTTCATATAGCCCCAAGAATCATGGTGTTGAGAACCCCATATGGCCTCATGATTAATGGTGTTGAGAACCCAATATAGCCTCATGATTCATGGTGTTGAGAACCCCATATAGCCCCATGATTCATGGTGTTGAGAACCCCATATGGCCTCATGATTCATGGTGTTGAGAACCCCAAATAGCCTCATGATTCATGGTGTTGAGAACCCCATATAGCCTCATGATTCAGGGTGTTGAGAACCCAATATAGCCTCATGATTCATGGTGTTGAGAACCCCATATAGCCTCATGATTCATGGTGTTGAGAACCCCATATAGCCTCATGATTCATGGTGTTGAGAACCTCATATAGCCTCATGATTCATGATGTTGAGAACCCCATATAGCCTCATGATTCAGGGTGTTGAGAACCCCATATAGTCTCATGATTCATTGTGTTGAGAACCCCATATAGAATCATGATTCATGGTGTTGAGAACCCCATATGGCCTCATGATTCATGATGAGGAGAACCCCATATAGCCCATGATTCATGGTGTTGAGAACCCCATATAGCCTCATGATTCATGATGAGGAGAACCCCATATAGCCCCAAGAATCATGGTGTTGAGAACCCCATATGGCCTCATGATTAATGGTGTTGAGAACCCAATATAGCCTCATGATTCAAGGTGTTGAGAACCCCGTATAATTTCATGATTCATTGTGTTGAGATCCCCATATATCCTCATGATTCATGGTGTTGAGAACTCCATATATCCTCATGATTCATGGTGTTGAGAACGCCATATAGCCTCATGATTCATGATGATGAGAACCCCATATAGCCCCATGATTCATGTTGTTGAGAACCCCATATGGCCTCATGATTCATGATGAGGAGAACCCCATATAGCCCCATGATTCATGGTGTTGAGAACCCCATATAGCCTCATGATTCATGATGAGGAGAACCCCATATAGCCCCATGATTCATAGTGTTGAGAACCCCATATAGCCTCATGATTTATGGTGTCGAGAACCCCATATAGCCCCATGATTCATGGTGTTGAGAACCTCATATAGCCTCATTATTCATGGTGTTGAGAACCACACATAACCAAAATGATTCATGGTGTTGAGATCCCCATATAGCCCCATGATTCATGGTGTTGAGAACCCCAAATAGTCTCATGATTCATGGTGTTGAGATCCCCATATGACCTCATGATTCATGGTGTTGAGGTCCCCATATATCCTCATGATTCATGGTATTTAGAACCCTATATAGCCCCATGATTCATGGTGTTGAGAACCCCATATAGCCCCAAGATTCATGGTGCTGAGAACCCCATATGACCTCATGATTCATGGTGTTGAGAACCCCATATAGTCTCATGATTCATGGTGTTGAGAACCTCATATAGCCTCCCATGATTCATGGTGTTGAGAACCCCATATGGCCTCATGATTCATGGTGTTGAGAACCCCATATAGCCTCATGATTCATGGTGTTGAGAACCTCATATAGCCCCATGATTCATGGTGTTGAGAACCCCATATGGCCTCATGATTATTGGTGTTGAGAATCCCATATAGCTCATGATTCATGGTAATGAGAACTTCATATAGCCCCATGAATCATGGTGTTGAGAACCCCATATGGCCTCATGATTCATGGTGTTGAGAACCCCATATAGCCTTATGATTCATGGTGTTGAGAACCCCATATAGCCCTATGATTCATGGTGTTGAGAACCCCATATAGCCCTATGATTCATGGTGTTGAGAACCCCATATGGCCTCTTGATTCATGGTGTTGAGAACCCCAAATAGCCACTTGATTCATGGTGTTGAGAACGCCATATAGCCTCATGATTCATGGTGTTGAGAACCCCATATAGCCTCATGATTCATGGTGTTGTGAACCCCATATAGCCTCATGATTCATGGTGTTGAGAACCTCATATAGCCTCATGATTCATGATGTTGAGAACCCCATATAGCCTCATGATTCATGGTGTTGAGAACCCCATATAGCCTCATGATTCATGGTGTTGAGAACCTCATATAGCCTCATGATTCATTATGATGAGAACCCCATATAGCCCCATGATTCATGGTGTTGAGAACCCCATATATCCTCATGATTCATAGTGTTGAGAACTCCATACATCCTAATGATTCATGGTGTTGAGAACTCCATACATCCTAATGATTCATGGTGTTGAGAACCCCATAAGGCCTCATGATTCATGATGATGAGAACCCCATATAGCCTCATGATTCATGGTGTTGAGAACCCCATATGGTCTCATGATTCATGATGAAGAGAACCCCATATAGCCCCATGATTCATGGTGTTGAGAACCCCATATAGCCTCATGATTCATGATGAGGAGAACCCCATATAGCCCCATGATTCATGGTGTTGAGAAGCTCATATGGCCTCATGATTCATGGTGTTGAGAACCCCATATAGCCTCATGATTTATGGTGTCGAGAACCCCATATAGCCCCATGATTCATGGTGTTGAGAACCTCATATAGCCTCATTATTCATGGTGTTGAGAACCCCACATAACCAAAATGATTCATGGTGTTGAGATCCCCATATAGCCCCATGATTCATGGTGTTGAGAACCCCAAATAGTCTCATGATTCATGGTGTTGAGATCCCCATATGACCTCATGATTCATGGTGTTGAGGTCCCCATATATCCTCATGATTCATGGTATTTAGAACCCTATATAGCCCCATGATTCATGGTGTTGAGAACCCCATATAGCCCCAAGATTCATGGTGCTGAGAACCCCATATGACCTCATGATTCATGGTGTTGAGAACCCCATATAGTCTCATGATTCATGGTGTTGAGAACCTCATATAGCCTCCCATGATTCATGGTGTTGAGAACCCCATATGGCCTCATGATTCATGGTGTTGAGAACCCCATATAGCCTCATGATTCATGGTGTTGAGAACCTCATATAGCCCCATGATTCATGGTGTTGAGAACCCCATATGGCCTCATGATTATTGGTGTTGAGAATCCCATATAGCTCATGATTCATGGTAATGAGAACTTCATATAGCCCCATGAATCATGGTGTTGAGAACCCCATATGGCCTCATGATTCATGGTGTTGAGAACCCCATATAGCCTTATGATTCATGGTGTTGAGAACCCTATATAGCCCTATGATTCATGGTGTTGAGAACCCCATATAGCCCTATGATTCATGGTGTTGAGAACCCCATATGGCCTCTTGATTCATGGTGTTGAGAACCCCAAATAGCCACTTGATTCATGGTGTTGAGAACGCCATATAGCCTCATGATTCATGGTGTTGAGAACCCCATATAGCCTCATGATTCATGGTGTTGTGAACCCCATATAGCCTCATGATTCATGGTGTTGAGAACCTCATATAGCCTCATGATTCATGATGTTGAGAACCCCATATAGCCTCATGATTCATGGTGTTGAGAACCCCATATAGCCTCATGATTCATGGTGTTGAGAACCTCATATAGCCTCATGATTCATTATGATGAGAACCCCATATAGCCCCATGATTCATGGTGTTGAGAACCCCATATATCCTCATGATTCATAGTGTTGAGAACTCCATACATCCTAATGATTCATGGTGTTGAGAACTCCATACATCCTAATGATTCATGGTGTTGAGAACCCCATAAGGCCTCATGATTCATGATGATGAGAACCCCATATAGCCTCATGATTCATGGTGTTGAGAACCCCATATGGTCTCATGATTCATGATGAAGAGAACCCCATATAGCCCCATGATTCATGGTGTTGAGAACCCCATATAGCCTCATGATTCATGATGAGGAGAACCCCATATAGCCCCATGATTCATGGTGTTGAGAAGCTCATATGGCCTCATGATTCATGGTGTTGAGAACCCCATATAGCCTCATGATTCATGGTGTTGAGAACCTCATATAGCCCTATGATTCATGGTGTTGAGAACCCCATATAGTCTCATGATTCATGGTGTTGAGAACCCCATATAGCCTCATGATTCATGGTGTTGAGAACCTCATATAGCCCCATGATTCATGGTGTTGAGAACCCCATATGGCCTCATGATTCATGGTGTTGAGAACCCCATATAGCCTCATGATTCATGGTGTTGAGAACCCCATATAGCCCCATGATTCATGGTGTTGAGAACCTCATATGGCCTCATGATTCATGGTGTTGAGAACCCCATATAGCCTCATGATTCATGATGTTGAGAACCCCATATAGCCTCATGATTCATGGTGTTAAGAACCCCATATAGCCTCATGATTCATGGTGTTGAGAACCTCATATAGCCTCATGATTCATTATGATGAGAACCCCATATAGACCCATGATTCATGGTATTGAGAACCCCATATAGCCTCATGATTCATGGTGTTGAGAACCCCATTTAGCCTCATGATTCATGTTGTTGAGAACCCCATATGACCTCACGATTCATGGTGCTGAGAACCCAATATAGTCTCATGATTCAAGGTGTTGAGAACCCCGTATAATTTCATGATTCATGGTGTTGAGATCCCCATATATCCTCATGATTCATGGTGTTGAGAACTCCATATATCCTCATGATTCATGGTGTTGAGAACGCCATATAGCCTCATGATTCATGATGATGAGAACCCCATATAGCCCCATGATTCATGTTGTTGAGAACCCCATATGGCCTCATGATTCATGATGAGGAGAACCCCATATAGCCCCATGATTCATGGTGTTGAGAACCCCATATAGCCTCATGATTCATGATGAGGAGAACCCCATATAGCCCCATGATTCATAGTGTTGAGAACCCCATATAGCCTCATGATTTATGGTGTCGAGAACCCCATATAGCCCCATGATTCATGGTGTTGAGAACCCCATATAGCCTTATGGTTCATGATGAGGAGAACCCCATATAGCCCCATGATTCTTGCTGTTGAGAACAACATATAGCCTCATGATTCATGGTGTTGAGAACCCCATATAGCCTCATGATTCATGGCGTTGGGAACCCCATATAGTCTCAAGATTCATGGTGTTGAGATCCCCATATATCCTCATGATTCATGGTGTTGAGAACACCATATAGCCTCATGATTCATGGTAATGAGAACCCCATATAGCCTCATGATTCATGGTGTTGAGAAGTCCATATAGCCCCCCTTGATTCATGGCGTTGAGAACCCCATATAGCCTCATGATTCATGGCGTTGAGAACCCCATTTAGCCCCATGGTTCATGGTGTTGAGAACCCCATATAGCCTCATGATTCATGGTGTTGAGAACCCCATATAGCCTCATGATTCATGGTGTTGAGAACCCCATATAGCCTCATGGTTCATGATGAGGAGAACCCCATATAGCCCCATGATTCATGGTGTTGAGAACCCCATATAGCCTCATGATTCATGGTGTTGAGAACCCCATATAGCCTTATGATTTATGGTTTTGAGAAACTCATATAGCCCCATGATTCATGGTGTTGAGAATCCCATATGGCTTCATGATTAATGGTGTTGAGTACCGCATATAGCCTCATGATTCATGGTGTTGAGAACCTCATATAGCCCCATGATTCTTGGTGTTGAGAACCCCATATGGCCTCATTATTCATGGTGTTGAGAACCCCATATAGCCTCATGATTCATGGTGATGAGAACTTCATATAGCCCCAAGAATCATGGTGTTGAGAACCCCATATGGCCTCATGATTAATGGTGTTGAGAACCCAATATAGCCTCATGATTCATGGTGTTGAGAACCCCATATAGCCCCATGATTCATGGTGTTGAGAACCCCATATGGCCTCATGATTCATGGTGTTGAGAACCCCAAATAGCCTCATGATTCATGGTGTTGAGAAGCCCATATAGCCTCATGATTCAGGGTGTTGAGAACCCAATATAGCCTCATGATTCATGGTGTTGAGAACCCCATATAGCCTCATGATTCATGGTGTTGAGAACCCCATATAGCCTCATGATTCATGGTGTTGAGAACCTCATATAGCCTCGTGATTCATGATGTTGAGAACCCCATATAGCCTCATGATTCATGGTGTTGAGAACCCCATATAGTCTCATGATTCATGGTGTTGAGAACCTCATATAGCCTCATGATTCATTACGATGAGAACCCCATATAGCCCCATGATTCATGGTGTTGAGAACCCCATATATCCTCATGATTCATGGTGTTGAGAACCCCATAAGGCCTCATGATTCATGATGATGAGAACCCCATATAGCCTCATGATTCATGGTGTTGAGAACCCCATATGGCCTCATGATTCATGATGAGGGGAACCCCATATAGCCCATGATTCATGGTGTTGAGAACCCCATATAGCCTCATGATTCATGGTGTTGAGAACCCCATATAGCCTCATGATTCATGGTGTTGAGAACCTCATATAGCCCTATGATTCATGGTGTTGAGAACCCCATATAGTCTCATGATTCATGGTGTTGAGAACCCCATATAGCCCCTTGATTCATGGTGTTGAGAACCCCATATGACTTCATGATTCATGGTGTTGAGATCCCCATATGACCTCATGATTCATGGTGTTGAGGTCCCCATATATCCTCATGATTCATGGTATTGAGAACCCTATATAGCCCCATGATTCATGGTGTTGAGAACCCCATATAGCCCCATGATTCATGGTGCTGAGAACCCCATATGACCTCATGATTCATGGTGTTGAGAACCCCAGAGTCTCATGATTCATGGTGTTGAGATCCCCATATGACCTCATGATTCATGGTGTTGAGGTCCCCATATATCCTCGTGATTCATGGTATTGAGAACCCGATATAGCCCAATGATTCATGGTGTTGAGAACCCCATATAGCCCCATGATTCATGGTGCTGAGAACCCCATATGACCTCATGATTCACGGTGTTGAGAACCTCATATAGCCCCCCATGATTCATGGTGTTGAGAACCCCATATGGCCTCATGATTCATGGTGTTGAGAACCTCATATAGCCCCATGATTCATGGTGTTGAGAACCCCATATGGCCTCATGATTCATGGTGTTGAGAACCCTATATAGCCTCATGATTCATGGTGATGAGAACTTCATATAGCCCCAAGAATCATGGTGTTGAGAACCCCATATGGCCTCATGATTAATGGTGTTGAGAACCCAATATAGCCTCATGATTCATGGTGTTGAGAACCCCATATAGCCCCATGATTTATGGTGTTGAGAACCCCATATGGCCTCATGATTCATGGTGTTGAGAACCCCAAATAGCCTCATGATTCATGGTGTTGAGAACCCCATATAGCCTCATGATTCAGGGTGTTGAGAACCCAATATAGCCTCATGATTCATGGTGTTGAGAACCCCATATAGCCTCATGATTCATGGTGTTGAGAACCCCATATAGCCTCATGATTCATGGTGTTGAGAACCTCATATAGCCTCATGATTCATGATGTTGAGAACCCCATATAGCCTCATGATTCAGGGTGTTGAGAACCCCATATAGTCTCATGATTCATTGTGTTGAGAACCCCATATAGCCTCATGATTCATGGTGTTGAGAACCCCATATGGCCTCATGATTCATGATGAGGAGAACCCCATATAGCCCATGATTCATGGTGTTGAGAACCCCATATAGCCTCATGATTCATGATGAGGAGAACCCCATATAGCCCATGATTCATGGTGTTGAGAACCCCATATAGCCTCATGATTCATGATGAGGAGAACCCCATATAGCCCCAAGAATCATGGTGTTGAGAACCCCATATGGCCTCATGATTAATGGTGTTGAGAACCCAATATAGCCTCATGATTCATGGTGTTGAGAACCCCATATAGCCCCATGATTCATGGTGTTGAGAACCCCATATGGCCTCATGATTCATGGTGTTGAGAACCCCAAATAGCCTCATGATTCATGGTGTTGAGAACCCCATATAGCCTCATGATTCAGGGTGTTGAGAACCCAATATACCCTCATGATTCATGGTGTTGAGAACCCCATATAGCCTCATGATTCATGGTGTTGAGAACCCCATATAGCCTCATGATTCATGGTGTTGAGAACCTCATATAGCCTCATGATTCATGATGTTGAGAACCCCATACATCCTCATGATTCATGGTGTTGAGAACCCCATATAGCCTCATGATTCATGATGATGAGAACCCCATATAGCCTCATGATTCATGGTGTTGAGAACCCCATATGGCCTCATGATTCATGATGAGGAGAACCCCATATAGCCCATGATTCATGGTGTTGAGAACCCCATATAGCCTCATGATTCATGATGAGGAGAACCCCATATAGCCCCATGATTCATGGTGTTGAGAACCCCATATGGCCTCATGATTCATGGTGTTTAGAACCCCATATAGCCTCATGATTCATGGTATTGAGAACCTCATATAGCCCTATGATTCATGGTGTTGAGAACCCCATATAGTCTCATGATTCATGGTGTTGAGAACCCCATATAGCCCCATGATTCATGGTGTTGAGAACCCCATATGACCTCATGATTCATGGTGTTGAGATCCCCATATGACCTCATGATTCATGGTGTTGAGGTCCCCATATATCCTCATGATTCATGGTATTGAGAACCCTATATAGCCCCATGATTCATGGTGTTGAGAACCCCATATAGCCCCATGATTCATGGTGATGAGAACCCCATATGACCTCATGATTCATGGTGTTGAGAACCCCAGAGTCTCATGATTCATGGTGTTGAGATCTCCATATGACCTCATGATTCATGGTGTTGCGGTCCCCATATATCCTCATGATTCATGGTGTTGAGAACCCCATATGGCCTCATGATTCATGGTGTTGAGAACCCCATATAGCCTCATGATTTATGGTGTTGAGAACCTCATATAGCCCTATGATTCATGGTGTTGAGAACCCCATATAATCTCATGATTCATGGCGTTGAGAACCCCATATAGCCTCATGATTCATGGTGTTGAGAACCTCATATAGCCCCATGATTCATGGTGTTGAGAACCCCATATGGCCTCATGATTCATGGTGTTGAGAACCCCATATAGCCTCATGATTCATGGTGTTGAAAACACCATATAGCCCAATGATTCATGGTGTTGAGAACCTCATATCTCCTCATGATTCATGGTGTTGAGAACCCCATATAGCCTCATGATTCATGATGTTGAGAACCCCATTTAGCCTCATGATTCATGGTGTTAAAAACCCCATATAGCCTCATGATTCATGGTGTTGAGAACCTTATATAGCCTCATGATTCATTTTGATGAGAACCCCATATAGCCCCATTATTCATGGTGTTGAAAACCCCATATGACCTCATGATTCATGGTGTTGAGAACCCCATATACCCTCATGATTCATGGTGTTGAGAACCCCATATAACCTAATGATTCATGGTGTTGAGATCCCCATATAGCCCCATGATTCATGGTGTTGAGAACCCCATATAGTCTCATGATTCATGGTGTTGAGAACCTCATATAGCCCCCATGATTCATGGTGTTGAGAACCCCATATGGCCTCATGATTCATGGTGTTGAGAACCCCATATAGCCTCATTATTCATGGTGTTGAGAACCTCATATAGCGCCATGATTCATGGAGTTAAGAACCCCATATGGCCTCATGATTCATGGTGTTGAGAACCCCATATAGCCTCATGATTCATGGTGATGAGAACTTCATATAGCCCCATGAATCATGGTGTTGAGAACCCAATATGGCCTCATGATTCATGGTGTTGAGAACCCCATATAGCCTCATGATTCCTGGTGTTGAGAACATCATATAGCCCCATGATTCATGGTGTTGAGAACCCCATATGGCCTCATGATTCATGGTGTTGAGAACCCCAAATAGCCTCATGATTCATGGTGTTGAGAACCCCATATAGCCTCATGATTCAGGGTTCTGAGAACCCAATATAGCCTCATGATTCATGGTGTCGAGAACCCCATATAGCCTCATGATTCATGGTGTTTAGAACCCCATATAGCCTCATGATTCATGGTGTTGAGAACCTCATATAGCCTCATGATTCATGGTGTTGAGAACCTCATATAGCCTCATGATACATGATGTTGAGGACCCCATATAGCCTCATGATTCATTATGATGAGAACCCCATATAGCCCCATGATTCATGGTGTTGAGAACCTCATACAGCCTCATGATTCATTATGATGAGAACCCCATATAGCCCCATGATTCATGGTGTTGAGAACCCCATACATCCTCATGATTCATAGTGTTGAGAACTCCATACATCTTCATGATTCATGGTGTTGAGAACCTCATATAGCCTCATGATTCATTATGATGAGAACCCATATAGACCCATGATTCATGGTGTTGAGAACCCCATATAGCCTCATGATTCATGGTGTTGAGAACCCCATATAGCCTCATGATTCATGTTGTTGAGAACCCCATATGACCTCATGATTCATGGTGCTGAGAACCCAATATAGTCTCATGATTCAAGGTGTTGAGAACCCCGTATAGTTTCATGATTCATGGTGTTGAGATCCCCATATATCCTCATGATTCATGGTGTTGAGAACTCCATATATCCTCATGATTCATGATGATGAGAACCCCATATAGCCCCATGATTCATGTTGTTGAGAACCCCATATGGCCTCATGATTCATGATGAGGAGAACCCCAAATAGCCCCATGATTCATGGTGTTGAGAACCCCATATAGCCTCATGATTCTTGATGAGGAGGACCCCATATAGCCCCATGATTCATGGTGTTGAGAACCCCATATAGCCTCTTGATTTATGGTGTTGAGAACCCCATATAGCCCCATGATTCATGGTGTTGAGAACCCCATATAGCCTTATGGTTCATGATGAGGAGAACCCCATACAGCCCCATGATTCTTGGTGTTGAGAACCCCATATAGCCTCATGATTCATGGTGTTGAGAACCCCATATAGCCTCATGATTCATGGCGTTGAGAACCCCATATAGTCTCAAGATTCATGGTGTTGAGATCCCCATATATCCTCATGATTCATGGTGTTGAGAACACCATATAGCCTCATGATTCATGGTGTTGAGAACCCCATATAGCCTCATGATTCATGGTGTTGAGAAGCCCATAAGGCCCCTCTTGATTCATTTCGTTGAGAACCCCATATAGCCTCATGATTCATGGCGTTGAGAACCCCATATAGCCCCATGATTCATGGTGTTGAGAACCCCATATAGCCTCATGATTCATGGTGTTGAGAACCCCATATAGTCTCATGATTCATGGTGTTGAGAACCCCATATAGCCTTATGGTTTATGATGAGGAGAACCCCATATAGCCCCATGATTCATGGTGTTGAGAACCCCATATAGCCTCATGATTCATGGTGTTGAGAACCCCATATAGCCTCATGATTCATGGTGTTGAGAAACTCATATAGCCCCATGATTCATGGTGTTGAGAATCCCATATGGCCTCATGATTAATGGTGTTGAGAACCGCATATAGCCTCATGATTCATGGTGTTGAGAACCTCATATAGCCCCATGATTCATGGTGTTGAGAACCCCATATGGCCTCATGATTCATGGTGTTGAGAACCTCATATAGCCTCATGATTCATGGTGATGAGAACTTCATATAGCCCCAAGAATCATGGTGTTGAGAACCCCATATGGCCTCATGATTAATGGTGTTGAGAACCCAATATAGCCTCATGATTCATGGTGTTGAGAACCCCATATAGCCCCATGATTCATGGTGTTGAGAACCCCATATGGCCTCATGATTCATGGTGTTGAGAACCCCAAATAGCCTCATGATTCATGGTGTTGAGAACCCCATATAGCGTCATGATTCAGGGTGTTGAGAACCCAATATAGCCTCATGATTCATGGTGTTGAGAACCCCATATAGCCTCTTGATTCATGGTGTTGAGAACCCCATATAGCCTCATGATTCATGGTGTTGAGAACCTCATATAGCCTCATGATTCATGATGTTAAGAACCCCATATAGCCTCATGATTCATGGTGTTGAGAACCCCATATAGTCTCATGATTCATGGTGTTGAGAACCTCATATAGCCTCATGATTCATTACGATGAGAACCCCATATAGCCCCATGATTCATGGTGTTGAGAACCCCATATATCCTCATGATTCATGGTGTTGAGAACTCCATACATCCTCATGATTCATGGTGTTGAGAACCCCATATAGCCTCATGATTCATGATGATGAGAACCCCATATAGCCTCATGATTCATGGTGTTGAGAACCCCATATGGCCTCATGATTCATGATGAGGAGAACCCCATATAGCCCATGATTCATGGTGTTGAGAACCCCATATAGCCTCATGATTCATGATGAGGAGAACCTCATATAGCCCCATGATTCATGGTGTTGAGAACCCCATATGGCCTCATGATTCATGGTGTTGAGAACCCCATATAGCCTCATGATTCATGGTGTTGAGAACCTCATATAGCCCTATGATTCATGGTGTTGAGAACCCCATATAGTCTCATGATTCATGGTGTTGAGAACCCCATATAGCCCCAAGATTCATGATGTTGAGAACTCCATATGACCTCATGATTCATGGTGTTGAGATCCCCATATGACCTCATGATTCATGGTGTTGAGGTCCCCATATATCCTCATGATTCATGGTATTGAGAACCCTATATAGCCCCATGATTCATGGTGTTGAGAACCCCATATAGCCCCATGATTCATGGTGCTGAGAACTCCATATGACCTCATGATTCATGGTGTTGAGAACCCCAGAGTCTCATGATTCATGGTGTTGAGATCCCCATATGACCTCATGATTCATGGTGTTGAGGTCCCCATATATCCTCATGATTCATGGTATTGAGAACCCTATATAGCCCCATGATTCATGGTGTTGAGAACCCCATATAGCGCCATGATTCATGGTGCTGAGAACCCCATATGACCTCATGATTCATGGTTTTGAGAACCCCATATAGTCTCATGATTCATGGTGTTGAGAACCTTAAATAGCCCCCTATGATTCATGGTGTTGAGAACCCCATATGGCCTCATGATTCATGGTGTTGAGAACCCCATATAGCCTCAAGATTCATGGTGTTGAGAACCTCATATAGCCCCATGATTCATGGTGTTGAGAACCCCATATGGCCTCATGATTCATGGTGTTGAGAACCCTATATAGCCTCATGATTCATGGTGATGAGAACTTCATATAGCTCCATGAATCATGGTGTTGAGAACCCCATATGGCCTCATGATTCATGGTGTTGAGAACCCCATATAGCCTCATGATTCATGGTGTTGAGAACCCCATATAGCCCCATGATTCATGGTGTTGAGAACCCAATATAGCCTCATGATTCATGGTGTTGAGAACCCCATATAGCTTCATGATTCATGGTGTTGAGAACCCATATAGCCTCATGATTCATGGTGTTGAGAACCTCATATAGCCTCATGAATCATGATGTTGAGAACCCCATATAGCCTCATGATTCATGGTGTTGAGAACCCCATATAGCCTCATGATTCATGGTGTTGAGAACCTCATATAGCCTCATGATTCATTATGATGAGAACCTCATATAGCCCCATGATTCATGGTGTTGAGAACCCCATATATCCTCATGATTCATGGTGTTGAGAACTCCATACATCCTCATGATTCATGGTGTTGAGAACCCCATATAGCCTCATGATTCATGATGATGAGAACCCCATATAGCCTCATGATTCATGGTGTTGAGAACCCCATATGGCCTCAAGATTCATGATGAGGAGAACCCCATATAGCCCCATGATTCATAGTGTTGAGAACCCCATATAGCCTCATGATTCATGATGAGGACAACCCCATATAGCCCCATGATTCATGGTGTTGAGAACCCCATATGGCCTCATGATTCATGGTGTTGAGAACCCCATATAGCCTCATGATTCATGGTGTTGAGAACCTCATATAGCCCTATGATTCATGGTGTTGAGAACCCCATATGGCCTCATGATTCATGGTGTTGAGAACCCCATATAGCCTCATGATTCATGGTGTTGAAAACCCCATATAGCCCAATGATTCATGGTGTTGAGAACCTCATATCTCCTCATGATTCATGGTGTTGAGAACCCCATATAGCCTCATGATTCATGATGTTGAGAACCCCATTTAGCCTCATGATTCATTGTGTTTAAAACCCCATAAAGCCTCATGATTCATGGTGTTGAGAACCTTATATAGCCTCATGATTCATTTTGATGAGAACCCCATATAGCCCCATTATTCATGGTGTTGAAAACCCCATATGACCTCATGATTCATGGTGTTGAGAACCCCATATAGCCCCATGATTCATGGTGTTGAAAACCCCATATACCCTCATGATTCATGGTGTTGAGAACCCCATATAACCTAATGATTCATGGTGTTGAGATCCCCATATAGCCCCATGATTCATGGTGTTGAGAACCCCATATAGTCTCATGATTCATGGTGTTGAGAACCTCATATAGCCCCCCATGATTCATGGTGTTGAGAACCCCATATGGCCTCATGATTTATGGTGTTGAGATCCCCATATAGCCTCATTATTCATGGTGTTGAGAACCTCATATAGCCCCATGATTCATGGTGTTGAGAACCCCATATGGCCTCATGATTCATGGTGTTGAGAACCCCATATAGCCTCATGATTCATGGTGATGAGAACTTCATATAGCCCCATGAATCATGGTGTTGAGAACCTAATATAGCCTCATGATTCATGGTGTTGAGAACCCCATATAGCCTCATGATTCATGGTGTTGAGAACATCATATAGCCCCATGATTCATGGTGTTGAGAACCCGATATGGCCTCATGATTCATGGTGTTGAGAACCCCAAATAGCCTCATGATTCATGGTGTTGAGAACCCCATATAGCCTCATGATTCAGGGTGTTGAGAACCCAATATAGCCTCATGATTCATGGTGTCGAGAACCCCATATAGCCTCATGATTCATGGTGTTGAGAACCCCATATAGCCTCATGTTTCATGGTGTTGAGAACCTCATATAGCCTCATTATTCATGGTGTTGAGAACCTCATATAGCCTCATGATTCATGATGTTGAGAACCCCATATAGCCTCATGATTCATGGTGTTGAGAACCCCATATAGCCTCATGATTCATGGTGTTGAGAACCTCATATAGCCTCATGATTCATTATGATGAGAACCCCATATAGCCCCATGATTCATGGTGTTCAGAACCCCATATATCCTCATGATTCATAGTGTTGAGAACTCCATACATCTTCATGATTCATTGTGTTGAGAACCCCATATAACCTCATGATTCATGATGATGAGAACCCCATATAGCCTCATGATTCATGGTGTTGAGAACCCAATATGGCCTCATGATTCATGATGAGGAGAACCCCATATAGCCCCATGATTCATGGTGTTGAGAACCCCATATGGCCTCATGTGTCATGTTGTTGAAAACCCCATATAGCCTCATGATTCATGGTGTTGAGAACCTCATATAGCCCTATTATTCATGGTGTTGAGAACCCCATATAGTCTCATGATTCATGGTGTTGAGAACCCAATATAGCCTCATGATTCATGATGTTGAGAACCTCATTTAGCCCCATGATTCATGGTGTTGAGAACCCCATATGGCCTCATGATTCATGGTGTTGAGAACCCCATATAGCCTCATGATTTATGGTGTTGAGAACCCCATATAGCCCCATGATTCATGGTGTTGAGAACCCCATATGGCCTCATGATTCATGGTGTTGAGAACCCCATATAGCCTCATGATTCATGTTGTTGAGAACCCCATATAACCTCATGATTCATGGTGTTAAGAACCCCATATAGCCTCATGATTCATGGTGTTGAGAACCTCATATAGCCTCATGATTCATTATGATGAGAACCCCATATAGACCCATGATTCATGGTATTGAGAACCCCATATAGCCTCATGATTCATGGTGTTGAGAACCCCATATAGCCTTATGATTCATGTTGTTGAGAACCCCATATGACCTCATGATTCATGGTGCTGAGAACCCAATATAGTCTCATGATTCAAGGTGTTGAGAACCCCGTATAGATTCATGATTCATGGTGTTGAGATCCCCATATATCCTCATGATTCATTGTGTTGAGAACTCCATATATCCTCATGATTCATGGTGAGGAGAACCCCATATAGCCTCATGATTCATGGTGAGGAGAACCCCATATAGCTCCATGATTCACGGTGTTGAGAACCCCATATAGCCTCATGATTTATGGTGTTGAGAACCCCATATAGCCTCATGATTCATGGTGTTGAGAACCCCATATAGCCTTATGGTTCATGATGAGGAGAACCCCATATAACCCCATGATTCTTGGTGTTGAGAACCCTATATAGCCTCATGATTCATGGTGTTGAGAACCCCATATAGCCTCATGATTCATGGCGTTGAGAACCCCATATAGTCTCATGATTCATGGTGTTGAGATCCCCATATATCCTCATGATTCATGGTGTTGAGAACACCATATAGCCTCATGATTCACGGTGTTGAGAACCCCATATAGCCTCATGATTCATGGTGTTGAGAAGACCATATAGCCCCCCATGATTCATGGCGTTGAGAACCCCATATAGCCTCATGATTCATGGCGTTGAGAACCCCATATAGCCCCATGATTCATGGTGTTGAGAACCCCATATAGCCTCATGATTCATGGTGTTGAGAACCCCATATAGCCTCATGATTCATGGTGTTGAGAACCTCATAAAGCCCCATGATTCATGGTGTTGAGAACCTCATAAAGCCCCATGATTCATGGTGTTGAGAACCCCATATGGCCTCATGATTCATGGTGTTGAGAACCCCATATAGCCTCATGATTCATGGTGATGAGAACTTCATATAGCCCCTTGAATCATGGTGTTGAGAACCCCATATGGCCTCATGATTCATGGTGTTGAGCACCCCATATAGCCTCATGATTCATTGTGTTGAGAACCCCATATAGCCCCATGATATATGGTGTTGAGAACCCCATATGGCCTCATGATTCATGGTGTTGAGAACCCCAAATAGCCTCATGATTCATGGTGTTGAGAACCCCATATAGCCTCATGATTCAGGGTGTTGAGAACCCAATATAGCCTCATGATTCATGGTGTTGAGAACCCCATATAGCCTCATGATTCATGGTGTTGAACCCCTTATAGCCTCATGATTCATGGTGTTGAGAACCTCATATAGCCTCATGATTCATGATGTTGAGAACCCCATATAGCCTCATGATTCATGGTGTTGAGAACCCCATATAGCCTCATGATTCATAGTGTTGAGAACCTCATATAGCCTCATGATTCAATACGATGAGAACCCCATATAGCCCCATGATTCATGGTGTTGAGAACCCCATATATCCTCATGATTCATGGTGTTGATAACTCCATACATCCTCATGATTCATGGTGTTGAGAACCCCATATAGCCTCATGATTTATGATGATAAGAACCCCATATAGCCTCATAATTCATGGTGTTGAGAACCCCATATGGCCTCATGATTCATGATGAGGAGAACCCCATATAGCCCCATGATTCATAGTGTTGAGAACCCCATATAGCCTCATGATTCATGATGAGGAGAACCCCATATAGCCCCATGATTCATGGTGTTGAGAACCCCATATGGCCTCATGATTTATTGTGTTGAGAACCCCATATAGCCTCATGATTCATGGTGTTGAGAACCTCATATAGCCCTATGATTCATGGTGTTGAGAACCCCATATTGCCTCATGATTCATGGTGTTGAGAACCCCATATGGCCTCATGATTCATGATGAGGAGAACCCCATATAGCCCCATGATTCATGGTGTTGAGAACCCCATATAGCCTCATGATTCATGATGAGGAGAACCCCATATAGCCCCATGATTCATAGTGTTGAGAACCCCATATGGCCTCATGATTCATGGTGTTGAGAACCCCATATAGCCTCATGATTCATGGTGTTGAGAACCTCATATAGCCCTATGATTCATGGTGTTGAGAACCCCATATAGTCTCATGATTCATGGTGTTGAGAACCCCATATAGCCTCATGATTCATGGTGTTGAGAACCTCATATAGCCCCATGATTCATAGTGTTGAGAACCCCATATGGCCTCATGATTCATGGTGTTGAGAACCCCATATAGCCTCATGATTCATGGTGTTGAGAACCCCATATAGCCCATGATTCATGGTGTTGAGAACCCCATATGGCCTCATGATTCATGGTGTTGAGAACCCCATATAGCCTCATGATTCATGATGTTGAGAACCCCATATAGCCTCATGATTCATGGTGTTAAGAACCCCATATAGCCTCATGATTCATAGTGTTGAGAACCTCATATAGCCTCATGATTCATTATGATGAGAACCCCATATAGCCCCATGATTCATGGTATTGAGAACCCCATATAGTCTCATGATTCATGGTGTTGAGAACCCCATATAGCCTCATGATTCATGGTGCTGAGAACCCAATATAGTCTCATGATTCAAGGTGTTGAGAACCCCGTATAGTTTCATGATTCATGGTGTTGAGATCCCCATATATCCTCATGATTCATGGTGTTGAGAACTAAATATATCCTCATGATTCATGGTGTTGAGAACAACATATATCGTCATCATGATTCATGATGATAAGAACCCCATATAGCGCCATGATTCATGTTGTTGAGAACCCCATATGGCCTCATGATTCATGATGAGGAGAACCCCATATAGCCCCATGATTCATGGTGTTGAGAACCCCATATAGCCTCATGATTCATGATGAGGAGAACCCCATATAGCCCCATGATTCATGGTGTTGAGAACCCCATATAGCCTCATGATTCATGGTGATGAGAACTTCATATAGCCCCATGAATCATGGTGTTGAGAACCTAATATAGCCTCATGATTCATGGTGTTGAGAACCCCATATAGCCTCATGATTCATGGTGTTGAGAACATCATATAGCCCCATGATTCATGGTGTTGAGAACCCGATATGGCCTCATGATTCATGGTGTTGAGAACCCCAAATAGCCTCATGATTTATGGTGTTGAGAACCCCATATAGCCTCATGATTCAGGGTGTTGAGAACCCAATATAGCCTCATGATTCATGGTGTCGAGAACCCCATATAGCCTCATGATTCATGGTGTTGAGAACCCCATATAGCCTCATGTTTCATGGTGTTGAGAACCTCATATAGCCTCATTATTCATGGTGTTGAGAACCTCATATAGCCTCATGATTCATGATGTTGAGAACCCCATATAGCCTCATGATTCATGGTGTTGAGAACCCCATATAGCCTCATGATTCATGGTGTTGAGAACCTCATATAGCCTCATGATTCATTATGATGAGAACCCCATATAGCCTCATGATTCATGGTGTTCAGAACCCCATATATCCTCATGATTCATAGTGTTGAGAACTCCATACATCTTCATGATTCATTGTGTTGAGAACCCCATATAACCTCATGATTCATGATGATGAGAACCCCATATAGCCTCATGATTCATGGTGTTGAGAACCCCATATGGCCTCATGATTCATGATGAGGAGAACCCCATATAGCCCCATGATTCATGGTGTTGAGAACCCCATATGGCCTCATGTGTCATGTTGTTGAAAACCCCATATAGCCTCATGATTCATGGTGTTGAGAACCTCATATAGCCCTATTATTCATGGTGTTGAGAACCCCATATAGTCTCATGATTCATGGTGTTGAGAACCCAATATAGCCTCATGATTCATGATGTTGAGAACCTCATTTAGCCCCATGATTCATGGTGTTGAGAACCCCATATGGCCTCATGATTCATGGTGTTGAGAACCCCATATAGCCTCATGATTTATGGTGTTGAGAACCCCATATAGCCCCATGATTCATGGTGTTGAGAACCCCATATGGCCTCATGATTCATGGTGTTGAGAACCCCATATAGCCTCATGATTCATGTTGTTGAGAACCCCATATAACCTCATGATTCATGGTGTTAAGAACCCCATATAGCCTCATGATTCATGGTGTTGAGAACCTCATATAGCCTCATGATTCATTATGATGAGAACCCCATATAGACCCATGATTCATGGTATTGAGAACCCCATATAGCCTCATGATTCATGGTGTTGAGAACCCCATATAGCCTTATGATTCATGTTGTTGAGAACCCCATATGACCTCATGATTCATGGTGCTGAGAACCCAATATAGTCTCATGATTCAAGGTGTTGAGAACCCCGTATAGATTCATGATTCATGGTGTTGAGATCCCCATATATCCTCATGATTCATTGTGTTGAGAACTCCATATATCCTCATGATTCATGGTGAGGAGAACCCCATATAGCCTCATGATTCATGGTGAGGAGAACCCCATATAGCTCCATGATTCACGGTGTTGAGAACCCCATATAGCCTCATGATTTATGGTGTTGAGAACCCCATATAGCCTCATGATTCATGGTGTTGAGAACCCCATATAGCCTTATGGTTCATGATGAGGAGAACCCCATATAACCCCATGATTCTTGGTGTTGAGAACCCTATATAGCCTCATGATTCATGGTGTTGAGAACCCCATATAGCCTCATGATTCATGGCGTTGAGAACCCCATATAGTCTCATGATTCATGGTGTTGAGATCCCCATATATCCTCATGATTCATGGTGTTGAGAACACCATATAGCCTCATGATTCACGGTGTTGAGAACCCCATATAGCCTCATGATTCATGGTGTTGAGAAGACCATATAGCCCCCCATGATTCATGGCGTTGAGAACCCCATATAGCCTCATGATTCATGGCGTTGAGAACCCCATATAGCCCCATGATTCATGGTGTTGAGAACCCCATATAGCCTCATGATTCATGGTGTTGAGAACCCCATATAGCCTCATGATTCATGGTGTTGAGAACCTCATAAAGCCCCATGATTCATGGTGTTGAGAACCTCATGAAGCCCCATGATTCATAGTGTTGAGAACCCCATATGGCCTCATGATTCATGGTGTTGAGAACCCCATATAGCCTCATGATTCATGGTGATGAGAACTTCATATAGCCCCTTGAATCATGGTGTTGAGAACCCCATATGGCCTCATGATTCATGGTGTTGAGCACCCCATATAGCCTCATGATTCATTGTGTTGAGAACCCCATATAGCCCCATGATTCATGGTGTTGAGAACCCCATATGGCCTCATGATTCATGGTGTTGAGAACCCCAAATAGCCTCATGATTCATGGTGTTGAGAACCCCATATAGCCTCATGATTCAGGGTGTTGAGAACCCAATATAGCCTCATGATTCATGGTGTTGAGAACCCCATATAGCCTCATGATTCATGGTGTTGAACCCCTTATAGCCTCATGATTCATGGTGTTGAGAACCTCATATAGCCTCATGATTCATGATGTTGAGAACCCCATATAGCCTCATGATTCATGGTGTTGAGAACCCCATATAGCCTCATGATTCATAGTGTTGAGAACCTCATATAGCCTCATGATTCAATACGATGAGAACCCCATATAGCCCCATGATTCATGGTGTTGAGAACCCCATATATCCTCATGATTCATGGTGTTGATAACTCCATACATCCTCATGATTCATGGTGTTGAGAACCCCATATAGCCTCATGATTTATGATGATAAAAACCCCGTATAGCCTCATGATTCATGGTGTTGAGAACCCCATATGGCCTCATGATTCATGATGAGGAGAACCCCATATAGCCCCATGATTCATGGTGTTTGTTACGAACCCGGATCCAGCGTCCGTGCCTGGAGCAGTGACAAACACGCCATCTGTGGGTCAGCTCCCGAAACCCCCGCCAAACGAACGACGACACCCAGTGAGGACAGCGTGTACTGGCCTCGAGGACCAGTTTCCAGTCTGGTTCAGCGCTCAACACCGCCGCTCCTGACCTCTGGTGAGGTGGTGCTCCGACGACAGCGCCCTCTAGGGAGTGGATATGTCGGGCGTTTGTATCTGAGCCTGTGAGTGTGGTGTATTAGTGTCCCGGTTATTAATGACGTGTCTGCTTACAGAGCCAACCTGGGACCACTGTGTTGAAGGTGTAGTCAGTCTACCCGAGGCAGCCAGTCTCCATACAGTGAAGTTTGCTGCAGCTGTTGTGACGTCGTCCCCCCGGAAGAACACTGTGGTGTGTTAAGCCTGCCAGTGGAGTGGCAGTGGAAGGATTGACCCGGGACCGACGGTTGGAGACGATAATCCACTGGGGTATTGAGGACAGGAGGGTGATTGGTGATATCACACGAGACTCCTGTCTAGGGCGTACCCCTTATATCGTTCGTGGAGTGGCCGTACCAGCCTTGGTGGCTTAGTACCTGCCAGCAGACCTGCTGGACGTGTGGTTGACGGCCTCCACGACGGTGCCCCCAGTGGACCTGTGTTGTGGCTGACCTGTGGCCAGGGTAGGCTCGGCGTTCTCAGTGGACACGTCTTGAGGCCACGAAGAAAGCACCAAGGAATCGGCACCAAGTGGTGTGGCACCAGCGTCTTCTGCAGAAGACCACGATGAAGAATTAATCCCCTTGTTAAGTGTTAATACCCCTCCCCGCTCGTGTACTCTTATTTTATATATTTAAATGGTGATGGTTAGATTATATTATATTAAGTTCTTACCTTTCTTTCCCTACTCCCTTTAAGTTACTTGCGTCATGGATCGCATCCCTTGAAAGCCTCTACTGGCTTGGGGTCGGATATATATCTTCCTCTAACGACATCAGAGTAAGAACCCCGTTGCGTCCCGAGAGGGCCGTAACATAATTGGCATCCCCAGCGGGATCCGTCCCCTTGTTAAGTATGTTTGACAGGGGTGGTGAAGTGGCGTAATCCCTGTATATAATTCCCCCTGTGTGTGACGATTGTGACGTTATACGTCCTGTGCGGTGCTCAGTGACTAAGTGCGATATTGTGCAGTGCGGTGCTCGCTGTGATTAAGCGATTAAGTGTAATATTGACTAGTGCGGTGCTCAGTGATTCAGTGCAATATTGTAGAGCGAAGTGTTCGCTTGGACTCAGTGCAATATTGGGTAGTGCGGTGCCCGGAGTGATTACGTGCAATATTGGCAAGTGCAGTGTTTGGTGCGATAAAGTGCAATATTGGCGTAGAACAGTGCTCGGTGTGTTAAGTGCAAAGTGTTCCATCTGTGACAATGGCAGACAAAGCTACCATCGATGATCTGGACGATGTTCAGGCTTTTCTGAACAGAGTGGACTGTCTTGCCAGATTAAAGTATCTGAGCAAACCGGAACTTGTACTAGTGAGCGCCTACCTGGAGATCAAGATCCGTGCCAGTGATTCCCGTGTGGAGATCTTGTCCAAGGTTCACCGGCACCTGAAGGCAGAAGAGAAACAGGAAGGCGAGACTCCTAGTACAAGGGAAGGTGAGGAAATAGCTTCCACAGAAAAGGAAGATAAGGGCAGTGACATTGACAGTGATGCAGGTGAGCTTAATATCAGCTTCCTAACAGTCAAAATGCGTGCCTTGGAAATTAATCGAGAAATAGAGTGGAAGAAATTAGAAATGGAAAGAGAAAGACAAGATAAAGAATTGGCGATGAGGCGTTTAGAATTAGAACGCGAAAGAGAGAGAGAAGACCGAGAAAGAGAGAGAGAAGACCGAGAAAGAGAGAGAGAAGACCGAGAAAGAGAGAGAGAAGAACGAGAAAGAGAACGAGAAAGAGAAGAGAGACGAGAGAGAGAAGAACGAGAAAGAGAGAGAGAAGAACGAGAAAGAGAGAGAGAAGAAAGACAGAGACAACATGAACTAGAAGTATTACGATTAGGCGCTGGACAGAGACAAACTGGAGTAAGCGGTTTCGATCCGGTAAGGAATATCAAAATGGTCCCCAAATTCAACGAGAGAGAAGTTTCGAAGTTCTTCGCAGCCTTCGAGAAAGTCGCTGCCTCTTTGGAGTGGCCAAGGGAGAATTGGGCCATCATGATACAGTCAGTCTTGACTGGGAAGGCCCAAATCGCCTACTCTACGTTATCCCTTGACGACTCCGGCGATTACGATATGGTGAAGAAAGTGGTGCTCATGGCGTACCAATTGGTACCTGAGGCATATAGGCAAAAGTTCAGAAACCTGAAGAAGACCTCAGAGCACACTTTCACCGAATTCGCCACCATCAAGGAGCGACTTTTTCAAGAATGGTGTGCCTCTCGGAAGGTGGAGACCAAGGAAGACCTCGAGCAGCTGATTCTGCTCGAGGACTTCAAGGATTGTTTGTCTGTAGACCTGAAGACGTACTTAGAGGAACAGCAGGTAGAGACCTTGAGTGCAGCAGCCACCATGGCTGAAGAGTATATCCTGACTCATAGGCCGTCTGCTAAGTACGTCCCGAGGAATTACCAGCGCCGGTTTGACAGACCTCATGACGAAGAAGAAAGACCCGTCCCACGAAGCGCTAAGAAGACGCCCCCAAGTAGCCCTCGAAGAACAAGTCCTAGTAGTCCGAAACACCGTAGTCCGAGGAGGAACATGGTGTGCTGGACTTGTGGGCAGAAGGGACACATAGCTGCTAGGTGCCGAGGCAGAAGAGGTGGCAGCGCACGAAGGGAGGTGATGTTGATGAGCTGTGTTACACCACCAGCAGGAAACCAGTCTACGACGACGCAGAAAGGACCAAGTTTGTTGGCCCCTCACACTTCAACCGGGTATGTAACGAGTGATCATACTGGTAGATCAGTTGTAGTGCTCAGAGATAGTGGAGCAGCCCAGTCCCTGATCATGAAGAGCTCGTTACCCGAGGGAGTAAGTGTGGATGGGAGACCAGAGGTTATCCTGGTTGGGTTTCCAAGGACGCAGTACATCGCCCCCTTAGTGCCAGTACATCTCGACTCGCCTTATTTCAGCGGCACATGTGCGTTGGCAGTAGTCGATACCCTCCCTGTGGCTGGGATTGACGTGGTACTAGCCAACGACTTGGTGACCGATTGGAGCACCAATCATCCCAAGGTTGCGTACGAGTCTACCGGAACAGCACGGTCTGAGGTAACAGGCAATGGTAATGTCCAGGTAAAGACAGACCCGGATTTGAACATGTCTAATTTGTCCTCTTCCCCGCAGATCGACAGTTATCTAGCAGTGTCTCCTGATTCTCTCGACAAGGAACATGAGGTTAAGAAGGCAGAAGTACCTGAGCTAGAAGAGAGGCCTCGTGTGCAGACACCCACGGATACCAACGAGTCTGGAGCGAAGGCTGAGGTGTGCTTGCGGTATGGCAAGTTACAGCGTGTAGTGGGCCAGCCAGAGATTCCCCAGACGTCAGAGGTATGTGAGGTATGTTCTAAAGGTCTAGTGCCCTCTTTGGTCCAAGCCAGGCTAGTGGATGGTGCCGGCTATGGACATGACAAGCTCAGGAAACTTATCCCTCGACTTACCAAATGTTTCCTACCGGTATTTTGTTTTGTTCTCCTATGGGTTCTCTGTGTTCTCTGTAAGGATCAGTGGACGACCCGAAGGATGATGGCTCCCGTGAACATCGAGAAGAGGTCCCAGGGATTGGAGAGTTGTACTGCAAGTGTTGCAGTTGAAGAAGGGACCTGGGAGGTAATAGATGATACAGGAGGTACGACATGTGATAATGTGAGTGACTGTTTCCGACAGGTTGACACCCCCCGCGTGACTGCTGAGCCTCAACACAGCGTTATACGGAACGTTGGTCGACCTGACGGGGGCAGAGCGAATGCCATCTTCGGTGAGCAAGCAGCCCTGTTGAAACTAGGTGTGGACCTAGTAGAGGAGTGTATAGTAAGTACTGACTTGCCCATTGTCGCTATCACTCTGAATTATCAGACCCCTGTATTCCAGGTTCCTGTCTCCCTGAAGGACCATCGGACCGGCACCAGAAATGCCGTCTGTGGTCAGCCATCATCGGTGCCACGACATAAGGAAGTGTCGAGTCACCCCAAATCGTGTCGAAACCAATCCTTACTCGAGAGGTGTGAGATGATGTCCCTGCTTGACATCGCAGTGGAGACGTGGAAGATTACGTCAGGCAGATCATTGCCTTCCATTTTCAAGCTCTCTTTGTGCCAGAGGTTCTCGGTAGGAAAGTTCCGTGGACAAGACAGCATCATCTCTCCAGTTCATAGTATAAGTAAGTCCATTTGGAGTTGTGTCGCCCTGCTAATTTGGTTTGTGTTTTTTATAGAACCCCAAACCAAATTCTTTTTGGTGGGGAGGTGTTACGAACCCGGATCCAGCGTCCGTGCCTGGAGCAGTGACAAACACGCCATCTGTGGGTCAGCTCCCGAAACCCCCGCCAAACGAACGACGACACCCAGTGAGGACAGCGTGTACTGGCCTCGAGGACCAGTTTCCAGTCTGGTTCAGCGCTCAACACCGCCGCTCCTGACCTCTGGTGAGGTGGTGCTCCGACGACAGCGCCCTCTAGGGAGTGGATATGTCGGGCGTTTGTATCTGAGCCTGTGAGTGTGGTGTATTAGTGTCCCGGTTATTAATGACGTGTCTGCTTACAGAGCCAACCTGGGACCACTGTGTTGAAGGTGTAGTCAGTCTACCCGAGGCAGCCAGTCTCCATACAGTGAAGTTTGCTGCAGCTGTTGTGACGTCGTCCCCCCGGAAGAACACTGTGGTGTGTTAAGCCTGCCAGTGGAGTGGCAGTGGAAGGATTGACCCGGGACCGACGGTTGGAGACGATAATCCACTGGGGTATTGAGGACAGGAGGGTGATTGGTGATATCACACGAGACTCCTGTCTAGGGCGTACCCCTTATATCGTTCGTGGAGTGGCCGTACCAGCCTTGGTGGCTTAGTACCTGCCAGCAGACCTGCTGGACGTGTGGTTGACGGCCTCCACGACGGTGCCCCCAGTGGACCTGTGTTGTGGCTGACCTGTGGCCAGGGTAGGCTCGGCGTTCTCAGTGGACACGTCTTGAGGCCACGAAGAAAGCACCAAGGAATCGGCACCAAGTGGTGTGGCACCAGCGTCTTCTGCAGAAGACCACGATGAAGAATTAATCCCCTTGTTAAGTGTTAATACCCCTCCCCGCTCGTGTACTCTTATTTTATATATTTAAATGGTGATGGTTAGATTATATTATATTAAGTTCTTACCTTTCTTTCCCTACTCCCTTTAAGTTACTTGCGTCATGGATCGCATCCCTTGAAAGCCTCTACTGGCTTGGGGTCGGATATATATCTTCCTCTAACGACATCAGAGTAAGAACCCCGTTGCGTCCCGAGAGGGCCGTAACAGTGTTGAGAACCCCATATAGCCTCATGATTCATGATGAGGAGAACCCCATATAGCCCCATGATTCATGGTGTTGAGAACCCCATATGGCCTCATGATTTATTGTGTTGAGAACCCCATATAGCCTCATGATTCATGGTGTTGAGAACCTCATATAGCCCTATGATTCATGGTGTTGAGAACCCCATATTGCCTCATGATTCATGGTGTTGAGAACCCCATATGGCCTCATGATTCATGATGAGGAGAACCCCATATAGCCCCATGATTCATGGTGTTGAGAACCCCATATAGCCTCATGATTCATGATGAGGAGAACCCCATATAGCCCCATGATTCATAGTGTTGAGAACCCCATATGGCCTCATGATTCATGGTGTTGAGAACCCCATATAGCCTCATGATTCATGGTGTTGAGAACCTCATATAGCCCTATGATTCATGGTGTTGAGAACCCCATATAGTCTCATGATTCATGGTGTTGAGAACCCCATATAGCCTCATGATTCATGGTGTTGAGAACCTCATATAGCCCCATGATTCATAGTGTTGAGAACCCCATATGGCCTCATGATTCATGGTGTTGAGAACCCCATATAGCCTCATGATTCATGGTGTTGAGAACCCCATATAGCCCATGATTCATGGTGTTGAGAACCCCATATGGCCTCATGATTCATGGTGTTGAGAACCCCATATAGCCTCATGATTCATGATGTTGAGAACCCCATATAGCCTCATGATTCATGGTGTTAAGAACCCCATATAGCCTCATGATTCATAGTGTTGAGAACCTCATATAGCCTCATGATTCATTATGATGAGAACCCCATATAGCCCCATGATTCATGGTATTGAGAACCCCATATAGTCTCATGATTCATGGTGTTGAGAACCCCATATAGCCTCATGATTCATGGTGCTGAGAACCCAATATAGTCTCATGATTCAAGGTGTTGTGTTACGGCCCTCTCGGGACGCAACGGGGTTCTTACTCTGATGTAGTTAGAGGAAGATATATATCCGGCCCCAAGCCAGTAGAGGCTATCAAGGGATGCGATCCGTGACGCAAGTAACTTAAAGGGAGTAGGGAAAGAAAGGTAAGAACTTAATATAATATAATATTCACCAACACCAATTAAATATATAAAAGTAAAACGTGCACAAGGGGAGGGTATTAACACTATTCAAGGGGATCAACACTGTAGTCTTCTGCTGGAGACTATGGATCCTCGAAGCTAGGTGCTGAGTCCGCGGTGCTTTCTTCGTGGCCTCAAGACGTGTCCTCTGAGAACGCCGAGCCTACCCTGGCCACAGGTCAGCCACAACACAGGTCCACTGGGGGCACCGTCGTGGAGGCCGTCAACCACACGTCCAGCAGGTCTGCTGGCAGGTACAGAGCCACCAAGGCTGGTACGGCCACTCCACGAACGATAAAAGGGGTACGCCCTAGACAGGAGTCTCGTGTGATATCACCAATCACCCTCCTGTCCTCGATACCCCAGTGGATTATCGTCTCCAACCGTCGGTCCCGGGTAAATCCTTCCACTGCCACTCCACTGGCAGGCTTAACACACCACAGTGTTCTTCCGGGGGGGACGACGTCACAACAGCTGCAGCAAACTTCACAGTATGGAGACTGGCTGCCTCGGGTAGACTGACTCCACCTTCAACACAGTGGTCCCAGGTCGGCTCTGTAAGCAGACACGTCATTAATAACCGGGACACTAATACACCACACTCACAGGCTCAGATACAAACGCCCGACATATCCACTCCATAGATGGCGCTGTCGTCGGAGCACCACCTCACCAGAGGTCAGGAGCGGCGGTGTTGAGCGCTGAACCAGACTGGAAACTGGTCCTCGAGGCCAGTACACGCTGTCCTCACTAGGTGTCGTCGTTCGTTTGGCGGGGGTTTCGGGAGCTGACCCACAGATGGCGTGTTTGTCACTGCTCCAGGCTCGGACGCTGGGTCCGGGTTCGTAACACCTCCCCACCAAAAAGAATTTGGTTTGGGGTTCTATAAAAAGAAACACAAACCAAATTAGTACGACGACACAACTCCAAATGGACACACATGCTTTATGATCTGGAATAGCGAGGCTGTCTCGTCCACAGAACTGTCCTACTGGGCAATTCCGGCTCAATGGGAACTTTAAAATTGAAGGCGATGACCTGCCTGACATAATCTTCCACACCTCCTCTGCGATGGCAAACAGGGGCATCATCTCACATCTCTCGAGTAAGGATTGGTTTTGACACGATCTAGGGTGACTCGACACTTCTCTATGTCGTGGCACCGATGATGGCTGTCCACAGACGGCATTTCTGGTACCGGTCCGATGGTCCTTCAGGGAGACAGGAACCTGGAATACAGGGGTCTGATAATTCAGAGTGATAGCGACAGCGGGTAAAACAGTACTTACAGCATACTCTACTAGGTCCACACCTAGTCCCAACAGGGCTGCTTGTACGTCGCAGATGGCATTCGCTCTGCCACCGTCAGGTCGACCATCGTTCCACATAACGCTGCATTGAGGCTCAGCAGTCACGCGGGGGGTGTCAACCTGTCGGAAACAGTCACTCATATTATCACATGTCGTACCTCCAGTATCAATTATCACCTTCCAGGTCCCTCCTTCAACTGCAACACCTGCAGTACAAATCTCCAATCCCTGGGACCTCTTCACGATGTTCATGGGAGCCATCATTCGTCGGGTCGTCCACCGGTCCTCACTGAGAGCACAAACGAGAACACATACGAAAAACAAACAAAATACCGATAGGAAACATTTGGTAAGTCGAGGGATAAGTTTCCTGAGCATGTCATGTCCATAGCCGGCACCATCCACTAGCCTGGCTTGGACCGAAGAGGGCACTAGACCTTTTGAACACACCTCACATACCTCTGACGTCTGGAGAATCTCTGGCTGGTCCACTACACGCTGTAACTTGCCGTACCGCAAGCACACCTCAGCCTTCGCTCCAGACTCGTTGGTATCCGTGGGTGTCTGCACACAAGGCCTCTCTTCTAGCTCAGGTACCCCTGCCATCGTAACCTCATGTTCCTTGTCAAGAGAAGAATCAGGAGACACTGCTAGATAACTGTCGGTCTGCGGGGGGGAGGACAAATTAGACATGTTCAAATCCGGGTCTGTCTTTACCTGGACATTACCATTGCCTGTTACCTCAGACCGTACTGTTCTGGCTGACTCGTCCGCAACCTTGGGATGATTGGTGCTCCAATCGGTCACCAAGTCGTTGGCTAGTACCACGTCAATCCCAGCCACAGGGAGGGTATCGACTACTGCCAACGCACATGTGCCGCTGAAATAAGGCGAGTCGAGATGTACTGGCACTAAGGGGGCGATGTACTGCGTCCTTGGAAACCCGACCAGGATAACCTCTGGTCTCCCATCCACACTTACTCCCTCGGGTAACGAGCTCTTCACGATCAGGGACTGGGCTGCTCCATTATCTCTGAGCACTACAACTGATCTACCAGTATGATCACTCGTTACATACCCGCATGAAGTGTGAGGGGCAAACAAACTTGGTCCTTCCTGCGTCATCGTAGACTGGTTTCCTACTGGCGATGTAACACAGCTCACCAACATCACCTCCCTTCGTGCGCTGCCACCTCTTCTGCCTTGGCACCTAGCAGCTATATGCCCTTTCTGCCCACAAGTCCAGCACACCATATTCCTCCTCGGGCTCCGGTGTTTCGGACTGCTAGGACTTGTTCTTCGGGGGCTACTTGGGGGCGTCTTCTTAGCACTTCGTGGGACGGGTCTTTCTTCTTCTTCGTCGTGAGGTCTGTCAAACCGGCGCTGGTAATTCCTCGGGACGTACTTAGCAGACGGCCTATGAGTCAGGATGTACTCTTCAGCCATGGTGGCTGCTGCACTCAAGGTCTCTACCTGCTGTTCCTCCAAGTACGTCTTGAGGTCTCCAGATAAACAATCCTTGAAGTCCTCGAGCAGAATCAGCTGTTCGAGGTCTTCCCTGGTCTCCACCTTCCGAGAGGCACACCATTCTTGGAAAAGTCGCTCCTTGATCGTGGCGAACTCGGTGAAAGTGTGCTCTGAGGTCTTCTTCAGGTTTCTGAACTTTTGCCTATATGCCTCAGGTACCAATTGGTACGCCATGAGCACCACTTTCTTCACCTTGTCATAATCGCTGGAGTCGTCAAGGGATAACGTAGAGTAGGCAATTTGGGCCTTCCCAGTCAAGACTGACTGTATCATGATGGCCCAATTCTCCCTTGGCCACTCCAAAGAGGCAGCGACTTTCTCGAAGGCTGCAAAGAATTTTGACACCTCCTTCTCATGGAATTTGGGGACCATTTTGATGTTGCGTACCGGATCGAAGCTACTGGTGTCCGTTGTTTGCCTCCGACCACCGCCTAATCGCAAAACTTCTAGTTCATGTTGTCTCTCTCTTTCCTCTTTGTCTCGTTCTCGTTCTTCTCTCTCTCGTCTCTCTTCTCTTTCTCGTTCTTCTCTCTCTCGTTCTCGTTCTTCTCTTTCTCGTCTCTCTTCTCTTTCTCGTTCTTCTCTTTCTCGTCTCTCTTCTCTTTCTCGTTCTTCTCTTTCTCGTTTCTCTTCTCTTTCTCGTTCTTCTCTTCTTTCTTCTCTTTCTCTCTCTTCTCTCTCTCGTTTCTCTTCTCTTTCTAATTCTAAACGCCTCATCGCCAATTCCTTTTCTTTCATCTCCATTTCTTTATTTTTCATCTCCACTTCTTTATCTTTTAATTCTCGTTCTAATTCTAACTTCTTCCATTCAATTTCCCGATTAATTTCTAGGGCACGCATCTTGACTGTTAGGAAGCTGATATTAAGCTCGCCGGCATCACTGTCAACGTCGCTGCCCTTATCTTCCTTTTCCGTGGAAGCTATGTCTGCACTTTCCTTTGTACTAGGAGTCTCGCCTTCCTGTTTCTCTTCTGCCTTCAGGTGCCGGTGAACCTTGGACAAGATCTCTACACGGGAATCACTGGCACGGATCTTGATCTCCAGGTAGGCGCTCACTAGTACAAGTTCCGGTTTGCTCAGATATTTTAATCTGGCAAGACAATCTTCTCTGTTCAGAAAAGCCTGAACCTCGTCCAGATCGTCAATGGTAGCTTTGTCTGCCATTGTCACAGGTGGAACACTTAACGAGCACTTAACACACCGAGCACTGTTCTACGTCAATATTGCACTTTATCGCACCAAACACTGCACTTGCCAATATTGCACGTAATCACTTTGGGCACCGCACTACCCAATATTGCACTGAGTCCAAGCGAACACTTCGCTCTACAATATTGCACTGAGTCCAAGCGAACACTTCGCTCTACAATATTACACTAAATCACTGAGCACCGCACTAGGCAATATTGCACTTAATCGCTTAATCACAGCGAGCACCGCACTGCACAATATCGCGCTTAGTCACTCTGAGCACCGCACAGGACGTATAACGTCACAATCGTCACACAGGGGGAATTATATACAGGGATTACGCCACTTCACCACCCCTGTCAAACATACTTAACAAGGGGCCGGATCCCGCTGGGGATGCCAATTATGTTACGGCCCTCTCGGGACGCAACGGGGTTCTTACTCTGATGTAGTTAGAGGAAGATATATATCCGGCCCCAAGCCAGTAGAGGCTATCAAGGGATGCGATCCGTGACGCAAGTAACTTAAAGGGAGTAGGGAAAGAAAGGTAAGAACTTAATATAATATAATATTCACCAACACCAATTAAATATATAAAAGTAAAACGTGCACAAGGGGAGGGTATTAACACTATTCAAGGGGATCAACACTGTAGTCTTCTGCTGGAGACTATGGATCCTCGAAGCTAGGTGCTGAGTCCGCGGTGCTTTCTTCGTGGCCTCAAGACGTGTCCTCTGAGAACGCCGAGCCTACCCTGGCCACAGGTCAGCCACAACACAGGTCCACTGGGGGCACCGTCGTGGAGGCCGTCAACCACACGTCCAGCAGGTCTGCTGGCAGGTACAGAGCCACCAAGGCTGGTACGGCCACTCCACGAACGATAAAAGGGGTACGCCCTAGACAGGAGTCTCGTGTGATATCACCAATCACCCTCCTGTCCTCGATACCCCAGTGGATTATCGTCTCCAACCGTCGGTCCCGGGTAAATCCTTCCACTGCCACTCCACTGGCAGGCTTAACACACCACAGTGTTCTTCCGGGGGGGACGACGTCACAACAGCTGCAGCAAACTTCACAGTATGGAGACTGGCTGCCTCGGGTAGACTGACTCCACCTTCAACACAGTGGTCCCAGGTCGGCTCTGTAAGCAGACACGTCATTAATAACCGGGACACTAATACACCACACTCACAGGCTCAGATACAAACGCCCGACATATCCACTCCATAGATGGCGCTGTCGTCGGAGCACCACCTCACCAGAGGTCAGGAGCGGCGGTGTTGAGCGCTGAACCAGACTGGAAACTGGTCCTCGAGGCCAGTACACGCTGTCCTCACTAGGTGTCGTCGTTCGTTTGGCGGGGGTTTCGGGAGCTGACCCACAGATGGCGTGTTTGTCACTGCTCCAGGCTCGGACGCTGGGTCCGGGTTCGTAACATGTTGAGAACCCCGTATAGTTTCATGATTCATGGTGTTGAGATCCCCATATATCCTCATGATTCATGGTGTTGAGAACTAAATATATCCTCATGATTCATGGTGTTGAGAACAACATATATCGTCATCATGATTCATGATGATAAGAACCCCATATAGCGCCATGATTCATGTTGTTGAGAACCCCATATGGCCTCATGATTCATGATGAGGAGAACCCCATATAGCTCCATGATTCATGGTGTTGAGAACCCCATATAGCCTCATGATTCATGATGAGGAGAACCCCATATAGCCCCATGATTCATGGTGTTGAGAACCCCATATAGCCTCATGATTTATGGTGTTGAGAACCCCATATAGCCTCATGATTCATGGTGTTGAGAACCCCATATAGCCTTATGGTTCATGATGAGGAGAACCCCATATAGCCTCATGATTCTTGGTGTTGAGAACCCCATATAGCCTCATGATTCATGGTGTTGAGAAACCCATATAGCCTCATGATTCATGGCGTTGAGAACCCCATATATTCTCATAATTCATGGTGTTGAGATCCTCATATATCCTAATGATTCATGGTGTTGAGAACACCATATAGCCTCATGATTCATAGTGTTGAGAACCCCATATAGCCTCATGATTCATGGTGTTGAGAACCTCATATAGCCCCATGATTCATGGTGTTGAGAACCCCATATGGCCTCATGATTCATGGTGTTGAGAACCCTATATAGCCTCATGATTCATGGTGATGAGAACTTCATATAGCCCCATGAATCATGGTGTTGAGAACCCCATATGGCCTCATGATTCATGGTGTTGAGAACCCCATATAGCCTCATGATTCATGGTGTTGAGAACCCCATATAGCCCCATGATTCATGGTGTTGAGAACCCCATATGGCCTCATGATTCATGGTGTTGAGAACCCAATATAGCCTCATGATTCATGGTGTTGAGAACCCCATATAGATCCATGATTCATGGTGTTGAGAACCCCATATAGCCTCATGATTCATGGTGTTGAGAACCTCATATAGCCTCATGATTCATTATGATGTGAACCTCATATAGCCCCATGATTCATGGTGTTGAGAACCCCATATATCCTCATGATTCATGGTGTTGAGAACTCCATACATCCTCATGATTCATGGTGTTGAGAACCCCATATAGCCTCATGATTCATGATGATGAGAACCCCATATAGCCTCATGATTCATGGTGTTGAGAACCCCATATGGCCTCATGATTCATGATGAGGAGAACCCCATATAGCCCCATGATTCATAGTGTTGAGAACCCCATATAGCCTCATGATTCATGATGAGGAGAACCCCATATAGCCCCATGATTCATGGTGTTGAGAACCCCATATGTCCTCATGATTCATGGTGTTGAGAACCCCATATAGCCTCATGATTCATGGTGTTGAGAACCTCATATAGCCCTATGATTCATGGTGTTGGGAACCCCATATAATCTCATGATTCATGGTGTTGAGAACCCCATATAGCCTCATGATTCATGGTGTTGAGAACCTCATATAGCCCCATGATTCATGGTGTTGAGAACCCCATATGGCCTCATTATTCATGGTGTTGAGAACCCCATATAGCCTCATGATTCATGGTATTGAAAACACCATATAGCCCAATGATTCATGGTGTTGAGAACCTCATATCTCATCATGATTCATGGTGTTGAGAACCCCATATAGCCTCATGATTCATGGTGTTGAGAACCTTATATAGCCTCATGATTCATTTTGATGAGAACCCCTTATAGCCCCATTATTCATGGTGTTGAAAACCCCATATGACCTCATGATTCATGGTGTTGAGAACCCCATATAGCCCCATGATTCATGGTGTTGAGAACCCCATATAGCCTCATGATTCATGGTGTTGAAAACCCCATATAGCCCAATGATTCATGATGTTGAGAACCCCATTTAGCCTCATGGTTCATGGTGTTAAAAACCCCATATAGCCTCATGATTCATGGTGTTGAGAACCTTATATAGCCTCATGATTCATTTTGATGAGAACCCCATATAGCCCCATTATTCATGGTGTTGAAAACCCCATATGACCTCATGATTCATGGTGTTGAGAACCCCATATAGCCCCATGATTCATGGTGTTGAGAACCCCATATACCCTCATGATTCATGGTGTTGAGAACCCCATATAACCTAATGATTCATGGTGTTGAGATCCCCATATAGCCCCATGATTCATGGTGTTGAGAACCCCATATAGTCTCATGATTCATGGTGTTGAGAACCTCATATAGCCTCCCATGATTCATGGTGTTGAGAACCCCATATGGCCTCATGATTCATGGTGTTGAGAACCCCATATAGCCTTATTATTCATGGTGTTGAGAACCTCATATAGCCCCATGATTCATGGTGTTGAGAACCCCATATGGCCTCATGATTCATGGTGTTGAGAACCCCATATAGCCTCATGATTCATGGTGATGAGAACTTCATATAGCCCCATGAATCATGGTGTTGAGAACCCAATATGGCCTCATGATTCATGGTGTTGAGAACCCCATATAGCCTCATGATTCATGGTGTTGAGAACATCATATAGCCCCATGATTCATGGTGTTGAGAACCCCATATGGCCTCATGATTCATGGTGTTGAGAACCCCAAATAGCCTCATGATTCATGGTGTTGAGAACCCCATATAGCCTCATGATTCATGGTGTTGAGAACCTCATATAGCCTCATGATTCATTATGATGAGAACCCCATATAGACCCATGATTCATGGTATTGAAAACCCCATATAGCCTCATGATTCATGGTGTTGAGAACCCCATATAGCCTTATGATTCATGCTGTTGAGAACCCCATATGACCTCATGATTCATGGTGCTGAGAACCCAATATAGTCTCATGATTCAAGGTGTTGAGAACCCCGTATAGATTCATGATTCATGGTGTTGAGATCCCCATATATCCTCATGATTCATTGTGTTGAGAACTCCATATATCCTCATGATTCATGGTGTTGAGAACCACATATAGCCTCATGATTCATGATGATGAGAACCCCATATAGCCCCATGATTCATGTTGTTGAGAACCCCATATGGCCTCATGATTCATGATGAGGAGAACCCCATATAGCCCCATGATTCATGGTGTTGAGAACCCCATATAGCCCCACGATTCACGGTGTTGAGAACCCCTGTTACGAACCCGGATCCAGCGTCCGAGCCTGGAGCAGTGACAAACACGCCATCTGTGGGTCAGCTCCCGAAACCCCCGCCAAACGGACGACGACACCGAGTGAGGACAGCGTGTACTGGCCTCGAGGACCAGTTTCCAGTCTGGTTCAGCGCTCAACACCGCCGCTCCTGACCTCTGGTGAGGTGGTGCTCCGACGACAGCGCCATCTATGGACTGGATACGTCAGGTGTTAGTATCTGAGCCTGTGAGTGTGGTGTATTAGTGTCCCGGTTATTGATGACGTGTCTGTTTACAGAGTCGACCTGGGACCACTGTGTTGACGATTGAGTCAGTCTACCCGAGGCAGCCAGTCTCCATACGGTGAAGTTTGCTGCAGCTGTTGTGACGTCGTCCCCCCGGAAGAACACTGTGGTGTGTTAAGCCTGCCAGTGGAGTAGCAGTGAAAGGATTTACCCGGGACCGACGGTTGGAGACGATTAATCCACTGGGGTATTGAGGACATGAGGGTGATTGGAGATATCACACGAGACTCCTGTCTAGGGCGTACCCCTTTTATCGTTCGTGGAGTGGCCGTACCAGCCTTGGTGGCTCAGTACCTGCCAGCAGACCTGCTGGACGTGTGGTTGACGGCCTCCACGACGGTGCCCCCAGTGGACCTGTGTTGTGGCTGACCTGTGGCCAGGGTAGGCTCGGCGTTCTCAGAGGACACGTCTTGAGGCCACGAAGAAAGCACCGCGGACTCAGCACCTAGCTTCTTGATCAAGAGTCTTCAGCAGAAGACTAGATTGTGCATGATCCCCTTTGTAAAGTGTTAATACCCCTCCCCCTTGTGTACGCTTTAATTTTATATATTTAAATGGTGATGGTGTTAATTATAATATTAAGTTCTTAACTTTCTTTCCCTACTCCCTTTTAAGTTACTTGCGTCACGGATCTCATCCCTTGATAGCCACTACTGGCTTGGGAACGGATACATATATCTTCCTCTAATAACATCAGAGTGAGAACCCCGTTGCGTCCCGAGAGGGCCGTAACAACCCCATATAGCCTCATGATTTATGGTGTTGAGAATCCCATATAGCCTCATGATTCATGGTGTTGAGAACCCCATATAGCCTCATGATTTATGGTGTTGAGAACCCCATATAGCCTCATGATTCACGGTGTTGAGAACCCCATATAGCCTTATGGTTCATGATGAGGAGAACCCCATATAGCCCCATGATTCACGGTGTTGAGAACCCCATATAGCCTCATGATTTATGGTGTTGAGAACCCCATATAGCCTCATGATTCATGGTGTTGAGAACCCCATATAGCCTTATGGTTCATGATGAGGAGAACATCATATAACCCCATGATTATTGGTGTTGAGAACCCTATATAGCCTCATGATTCATGGTGTTGAGAACCCCATATAGCCTCATGATTCATGGCGTTGAGAACCCCATATAGTCTCATGATTCATGGTGTTGAGATCCCCATATATCCTCATGATTCATGGTGTTGAGAACACCATATAGCCTCATTATTCATGGTGTTGAGAACCCCATATAGCCTCATGATTCATGGTGTTGAGAAGCCCATATAGCCCCCCATGATTCATGGCGTTGAGAACCTCATATAGCCTCATGATTCATGGCGTTGAAAACCCCATATAGCCCCATGATTCATGGTGTTGAGAACCCCATATAGCCATATGATTCATGGTGTTGAGAACCCCATATAGCCTCCTGATTCATGGTGTTGAGAACCCCATATAGCCTCATGATTCATGGCGTTGAGAACCCCATATAGTCTCATGATTCATGGTGTTGAGATCCCCATATATCCTCATGATTCATGGTGTTGAGAACACCATATAGCCTCATGATTCATGGTGTTGAGAACCCCATATAGCCTCATGATTCATGGTGTTGAGAAGACCATATAGCCCCCCATGATTCATGGTGTTGAGAACCCCATATAGCCTCATGATCCATGGTGTTGAGAAGACCATATAGCCCCCCATGATTCATGGCGTTGAGAACCCCATATAGCCTCATGATTCATGGCGTTGAGAACCCCATATAGCCCCATGATTCATGGTGTTGAGAACCCCATATAGCCTCATGATTCATGGTGTTGAGAACCACATATAGCCTCATGATTCATGGTGTTGAGAACCTCATATAGCCCCATGATTCATAGTGTTGAGAACCCCATATGGCCTCATGATTCATAGTGTTGAGAACCCCATATAGCCTCATGATTCATGATGTTGAGAACCTCATAAAGCCCCATGATTCATGGTGTTGAGAACCCCATATGGCCTCATGATTCATGGTGTTGAGAACCCCATATAGCCTCATGATTCATGGTGATGAGAACTTCATATAGCCCCATGAATCATGGTGTTGAGAACCCCATATGGCCTCATGATTCATGGTGTTGAGAACCCCATATAGCCTCATGATTCATTGTGTTGAGAACCCCATATAGCCCCATGATTCATGGTGTTGAGAACCCCATATGGCCTCATGATTCATGGTGTTGAAAACCCCAAATAGCCTCATGATTCATGGTGTTGAGAACCCCATATAGCCTCATGATTCAGGGTGTTGAGAACCCAATATAGCCTCATGATTCATGGTGTTGAGAACCCCATATAGCCTCATGATTCATGGTGTTGAACCCCTTATAGCCTCATGATTCATGGTGTTGAGAACCTCATATAGCCTCATGATTCATGATGTTGAGAACCCCATATAGCCTCATGATTCATGGTGTTAAGAACCCCATATAGCCTCATGATTCATAGTGTTGAGAACCTCATATAGCCTCATGATTCATTACGATGAGAACCCCATATAGCCCCATGATTCATGGTGTTGAGAACCCCATATATCCTCATGATTCATGGTGTTGAGAACTCCATACATCCTCATGATTCATGGTGTTGAGAACCCCATATAGCCTCATGATTCATGATGATAAGAACCCCATATAGCCTCATGATTCATGGTGTTGAGAACCCAATATGGCCTCATGATTCATGATGAGGAGAACCCCATATAGCCCCATGATTCATGGTGTTGAGAACCCCATATAGCCTCATAATTCATGATGAGGAGAACCCCATATAGCCCCATGATTCATGGTGTTGAGAACCCCATATGGCCTCATGATTCATTGTGTTGAGAACCCCATATAGCCTCATGATTCATGGTGTTGAGAACCTCATATAGCCCTATGATTCATGGTGTTGAGAACCCCATATAGCCTCATGATTCATGGTGTTGAGAACCCCATATGGCCTCATGATTCATGATGAGGAGAACCCCATATAGCCCCATGATTCATGGTGTTGAGAACCCCATATAGCCTCATGATTCATGATGAGGAGAACCCCATATAGCCCCATGATTCATAGTGTTGAGATCCCAATATGGCCTCATGATTCATGGTGTTGAGAACCCCATATAGCCTCATGATTCATGGTGTTGAGAACCTCATATAGCCCTATGATTCATGGTGTTGAGAACCCCATATAGTCTCATGATTCATGGTGTTGAGAACCCCATATAGCCTCATGATTCATGGTGTTGAGAACCTCATATAGCCCCATGATTCATAGTGTTGAGAACCCCATATGGCCTCATGATTCATGGTGTTGAGAACCCCATATAGCCTCATGATTCATGGTGTTGAGAACCCCATATAGCCCATGATTCATGGTGTTGAGAACCCCATATGGGCTCATGATTCATGGTGTTGAGAACCCCATATAGCCTCATGATTCATGATGTTGAGAACCCCATATAGCCTCATGATTCATGGTGTTAAGAACCCCATATAGCCTCATGATTCATGGTGTTGAGAACCTCATATAGCCTCATGATTCATTATGATGAGAACCCCATATAGCCCCATGATTCATGGTATTGAGAACCCCATATAGTCTCATTATTCATGGTGTTGAGAACCCCATATAGCCTCATGATTCATGGTGCTGAGAACCCAATATAGTCTCATGATTCAAGGTGTTGAGAACCCCGTATAGTTTCATGATTCATGGTGTTGAGATCCCCATATATCCTCATGATTCATGGTGTTGAGAACTATATATATCCTCAAGATTCATGGTGTTGAGAACCCCATATAGCATCATGATTCATGATGATAAGAACCCCATATAGCCCCATGATTCATGTTGTTGAGAACCCCATATGGCCTCATGATTCATGATGAGGAGAACCCCATATAGCCCCATGATTCATGGTGTTGAGAACCCCATATAGCCTCATGATTCATGATGAGGAGAACCCCATATAGCCCCATGATTCATGGTGTTGAGAACCCCATATAGCCTCATGATTTATGGTGTTGAGAACCCCATATAGCCTCATGATTCATGGTGTTGAGAACCCCATATAGCCTTATGGTTCATGATGAGGAGAACCCCATATAGCCTCATGATTCTTGGTGTTGAGAACCCCATATAGCCTCATGATTCATGGTGTTGAGAACCCCATATAGCCTCATGATTCATGGCGTTGAGAACCCCATATATTCTCATAATTCATGGTGTTGAGATCCTCATATATCCTCATGATTCATGGTGTTGAGAACACCATATAGCCTCATGATTCATTGTGTTGAGAACCCCATATAGCCTCATGATTCATGGTGTTGAGAAGCCCATATAGCCTCCCATGATTCATGGCGTTGAGAACCCCATATAGCCTCTTGATTCATGGCGTTGAGAACCCCATATAGCCCCATGATTCATGGTGTTGAGAACCCCATATAGCCTCATGATTCATGGTGTTGAGAACCCCATATAGCCTCATGGTTCATGATGAGGAGAACCCCATATAGCCCCATGAATCATGGTGTTGAGAACCCCATATAGCCTCATGATTCATGGTGTTGAGAACCCCATATATCCTCATGATTCATGGCGTTGAGAACCTCATATAGTCTCATGATTCATGGTGATGAGATCCCCATATATCCTCATGATTCATGGTGTTGAGAACTCCATATAGCCTCATGATTCATGGTGTTGAGAACCCCATATAGCCTCATGATTCATGGTGTTGAGAAGCCCATATAGCCCCCCATGATTCATGGCATTGAGAACCCCATATAGCCTCATGATTCATGGCGTTGAGAACCCCATATAGCCCCATGATTCATGGTGTTGAGAACCCCATATAGCCTTATGATTCATGGTGTTGAGAACCCCATATAGCCTCATGATTCATGGCGTTGAGAACCCCATATAGCCTCATGATTCATGGTGTTGAGAACCCCATATAGCTTCATGATTCATGATGAGGAGAACCCCATATAGCCTCATGATTCATGGTGTTGAGAACCCCATATAGTCTCATGATTCATGGTGTTGAGAACCTCATATAGTCTCATGATTCATGGTGTTGAGAACCCCATATAGCCCCATGATTCATGGTGTTGAGAACCCCATATAGACTCATGATTCATGGTGTTGAGTACCCCATATATCCTCATGATTCATGGTGTTGAGAACCCCATATAGCCCCATGATTCATGGTGTTGAGAACCCCATATGACCTCATGATTCATGGTGTTGAGAACCCCATATAGTCTCATGATTCATGGTGTTGAGAACCTCATATAGTCTCATGATTCATGGTGTTGAGAACCCCATATGACCTCATGATTCATGGTGTTGAGAACCCCATGTAGTCTCATGATTCATGGTGTTGAGAACCCCATATAGACTCATGATTCATGGTGTTGAGTACCCCATATATCCTCATGATTCATGGTGTTGAGAACCCCATATAGCCCCATGATTCATGGTGTTGAGAACCCCATATAGCCCCATGATTCATGGTGCTGAGAACCCCCATATAGCCTCATGATTCATGGTATTGAGAACCCCATATAGCCTCATGATTCATGGTATTGAGAATGGTGAGCAGGAGGAGGGCGATTGTGGCTTTCATCTCGACTTGGGGGACCAGAAAGGCAATCTGGAGTCAAGGGGTGATTGTACCCTGGTAGTCAACTGTGGTAAACCTAAGAAGAGGTCTGTTTATCATAGGAAAGAATCTGTTGAGAGGTAAACCGATGTTGGAGCCTGTGTCTTGACCCCATACTCAGGTTAGAGTATAGAGAAGTCGAGAGTGACGGTCGAATATACAATTTGAAGGTCACTTGGAAGACTTAAACTCTAAGTGCCATTTTGACATTGGAAAAGAAGCGTCGTCACTCCTATAATTTTGTGGTAAGATCCTTTGATTGATATAGCATGCTGTGAGATTTTTTCCTCATAATATTCTAGCATTATGTCCTGAGGAAGGACCTGTTTAGCTAACATGCTAAGTGTAGTAAGCAGCTCATTCCCCGCTCTGGAGATAGAAAAAATTACTAGGCACAAGCAAACGCCAAGACCTCACAAGTATGAAATCCCTATAATTAGACCGTCGACCTTCGTCATTTGCTGCAGCGAATCTAATGAGTAGGTCACGGATTATCACAACTTATTTGTATAGTTGTGTGGTACTATGAATTCTGCCCAAATCTCAGTGAAACAATCTCAAATGAATAGAAATAATAATTTCAGGTCACATAGCAGAACAAATGTAAATCAATAATGTGTGGGGTGTAACGAAAGACAGTGTTCAACATAACAACACAGTTTATTCCAGAAAGTACTAACTACTACAAGAAAAAATATCAGTGACGTCACTGGAAATCCTTCGTGTGACACCTTTACGACAGCTGTACACCAGCCACGAGTATGACTACAGGATCCTTCCTGCAATCGTGTTGTGCTGCATAAATTAACTAACTTGAACATACTGAGTGTTCACAGAGGATGCAATCATGCAAGCAAAACATACTAATTTATAATCACTAATGCAAAAACATCAAGGTGGGTTAGGAGACAAGTCTCCTGTAACCTCCTAAAAGTTACTTTACGCTCCTTGCAGCCCTCCTCTGCAATAGCAGTTGCAATGCAATCAAACTAGTAGCCTATCAGTGACATTAAAATGACTAATGGGGTTTCTGGCAACTCCAGCAACCCTCCTGATTTAAATTTTTACGTTAAATTCAAACTTGTTCGCAATTGTGTTGCTCACGTGGCCCCACAAAGTGAGGTGATTCAGTGAAATATCTATGCCCAAGCTTACCACAAAGTGCTGTCGGGATGTTGGGGAAATAGCCTCGGCTACCAATGTCTTTTGAACAGTCACAGTGGTCGAGTGGTTAAAGAACCAGGTAAGCCATGGTGTATAGTGCTCCTGGCTGTCTGGATTCGAATCCTTCTGGGGTGTGGAGTTTTCATTTGCATATATGCCTGGGGACCATTGAGGCATGTTCTCATATATATATATATATATATATATATATATATATATATATATATATATATATATATATATATATATATATATAGATATATATATATATATATATATATATATATATATATATATATATATATATATATATATATATATATATATATAGATATATATATATATATATATATATATATATATATTTTATTAAATATGACCGAAAAAGTAAGATTAATAATTCTAACACGAATTTTCTCAATCTTTCGTACATTATGCTTCACTGTTGGAGGTAAATAAAAAATCACTTCTCCAAAATTCATTTTTATTTCTAGTCTGACGCGACACGGGCGCGTTTCGTAAAACTTATTACATTTTCAAAGACTTCACAAATACACAACTGATTAGAACTTGCGTTTCCCTGATTTTATATCTACAAAAATTTATATTTATGTAGATATAAAATCAGGGAAACGCAAGTTCTAATCAGTTGTGTATTTGTGAAGTCTTTGAAAATGTAATAAGTTTTACGAAACGCGCCCGTGTCGCGTCAGACTAGAAATAAAAATGAATTTTGGAGAAGTGATTTTTTGATTTACCTCCAACAGTGAAGCATAATGTACGAAAGATTGAGAAAATTCGTGTTAGAATTATTAATCTTACTTTTTCGGTCATATTTAATAAAATATGTCTACAGGAAAGACTGCTACCAAAATATACTAATATATATATATATATATATATATATATATATTAGTATATTTTGGTAGCAGTCTTTCCTGTAGACATATTTTATTAAATATGACCGAAAAAGTAAGATTAATAATTCTAACACGAATTTTCTCAATCTTTCGTACATTATGCTTCACTGTTGGAGGTAAATCAAAAATCACTTCTCCAAAATTCATTTTTATTTCTAGTCTGACGCGACACGGGCGCGTTTCGTAAAACTTATTACATTTTCAAAGACTTCACAAATACACAACTGATTAGAACTTGAATTTCCCTGATTTTATATCTACATTTGAGTGAGGTGGGAAGGGTGATGTGGCATTACATTTGAGTGAGGTGGGAAGGATGATGTGGCATTAGAGGATATTAATAGGGTATTAAAAGTATCAACACAAGACAGAACACGAAACAATGGATATTG